>NC_053159.1:75539105-75567042 GCF_016835505.1 Polypterus senegalus | reverse complement strand
TAGGGCACGAAGCAGAAAATGGCCGACGGTGGGGTAACTCGCGTTGAAATCGTAGTTGAAGAACTCCAGGCACTCGATGAATAGATTCAGAAACTCCTGTCCCGGCGGAGATACCTTAGAGATCTGAAGGCCCGGCTGCTGGATAAACCGTCCTCACCATCTGGAACCGGCTAAACATCAACCCCGCGTTGTGCCGACCTCACCCCCGCGTCTCGTAGAAGCGACGCCGCTGATGACCTCGGTGGATTTCAGCTATGCAGGTGGGGGTTCAAGGCCAGAGCACCTCCATCGGCACAGGCGAGCATCCTATCTCAGAACCGGTTTGACCCTCTCCGCGTCCCCAGTTCACCTTCAGCCCCTGGTGATGTAATAGTGGTAGGTGATTCTATCGTTAGAAACCTTAATGTCGCATGCCCTAATGCAAAATTGTTTGTTTCTTGTTTTCCCGGTGCTCGTGTCCGAGATGTAATGAGACGTGCGCCAGCAGTCTACAAGAAACACAAGGAGAGGGCAGTTGGAGCAATCGTTTTGCATGCCGGCGTAAACGATATAAGGCACCGACAATCAGAAATCCTGAAGGCTGACTTCGCAGCTTTGATTAAAGACACGAAGGAGAGAACCCCATCGGCAAAGATCTTCGTTTCGGGTCCACTACCTCTCGTCAGACGATCCAACGAATACTACAGTCGTCTGCTAGGATTGAACAACTGGCTACAGGGTTTCTGCAAGAAGAAGGATGTCGGTTTCATCAACAATTGGAATCTCTTTTTGGAAAGGCTGCATCTCTTCAAGCGTGATGGCCTGCATCCGAACAGTTTCGGCGCCCGGGTCCTCTCCGAAAACATATCGAAGGTAATTTGTTTTTCTTGACTATCTCTCTCTGCTCTCTCTTCCAAGCCCTGTACCCGAGGCCCCCAACATAACCAGGACGGACGCCCCCTCACGGTCTGGAGGAGGCACAAGTCCTCCTTCGGTCCTCCTGGGCGTCCCGGCCGGGGACCACAACTTTTATTACTGGGCAGCAAACGTACAAGCTATAAAAACCTAGACACAAACAGATGAACATACACAGGCTTGGTCAGCACTAGAAATAAAATCTTGCAGTTACTTCTTTATATTCCCTGCTTTGTGCCCCAATAAATATAAGTTACTAGCAAAATACCCGCACTGCGCAGCGGAGAAGTAGTGTGTTAAAGAAGTAATGAAAAAGAAACATTTTAAAAATAACATAACCTGATTGTCAATGTAATTGTTTTGTCACTGTTATGAGTGTTACTGTCATCAAGGATTTGATTATCATTATTTCTTTGAATCAGGTTCGTATTTGGAGGACGTGTTGTTTTGAAGTTACATTCCGTGTTTGTCAACCGTTGTAAAGATAACAGGTTTCATTCATCAAAGTGTTCACTACCCAAATCGCTACTCATTAATGCAAGATGTTTAACAGGCATTCCGGTATTAACTTGTGCTAAACGTACCATGGTGTGATGTAAGGGGAACTGACTGTAAAAAGGCAAGGAGGCATGTATTTTGAACGAAAAGGGAGAAGACAGCGAAGAAGCGCAAAAGTGAGAAGGAAAACTGTTTAAATAAAGAGCTAGGAAGGTGAATGGAAAGAAGCAGCCAGCGGTAATGCAAGGACGGTTGGGTGCACATAGAAGGTGTAACAATAAGATTCTTAAGCCTTATGATAATGTTCTCACACGGAGGGTTTACAGAGAGGCACTGGGAGAAGTATAGAATGGGGAAGTCCGTGTGACTGTGCATATTTGTATGCACCTCTCTAAAGTCAGTTTGTCTTCTCTCAGTAATCTTTGTTGCAAACTTGCATCACTGGTTGCGCACACAATTCGGTCACATATAAGGGAACTTTTAATTTCCCCGAAATTGCATGTCCCTGCTAACACTCTCAGATCTGTGACGTAGTTGTCTATATTTTCTCCCCTTGCCTGATTTCTTGAAAAAAATCTGAACCTCTCTACAGTTTCGTTTATTTTCGGGATGTAATGTTCATCAAATTTATGTATCATCAAGCTCATGGTTAACTCATCCTTACATCACCGGTCAGCGCCTGACACAATTCTCTGTCGCTCTCTCCAATAAGATAACAGAATAATCGGACCTTAGTGTTTTCCTCTGCCTCCGGCATTGCAAGTTCTGTGTATAATCTGAACTCGTCCTTCCATGTTCTCCATGACTTCGCCAGGTCTTTAACATCGAGGCTTTATACCCTGCGTCTTCTCATTAAACTTGTATCTCGCGAATATCTCGTGCGATCTTGCGATGTCCACGGCTTTATTTAATTTTAGCTCAAACCCGGCACTTAAAAGTTTCTCTCGCGCTTTCGCTGAGTTTGTGCCAAACACTATTCTATCCCTGACCATCTCATCTTTGTTTGCATAAGCACAGCCCTTCACCAGCAATTTTAACTCTGTTAGAAAGTGATCAAAACTCTCGTTTATACCCTGCGTCCTCTCAATAAACTTGTATCTTGCGAATATCGTATTCGTCTTAGGCATGACAAACGCCAGCGGCAGCGTGTCTATGAACTTAATTTAAACTTAAGCTTTACACTTTGCTTTCCTATTCGTTTGCATAAGCACAGTCCTTCAACAGCAATTTTAACTCCCTTACAAAGTGATCAAAAGTCTCGTTTACACCCTGCGTCTACTCATTAAATTTGTATCTCGCGAATATTGTATTTGTCGTAGGCATGACAAACGCCAGCGTGTCTATGAACTTAATTTAAACTTAAGGTTTACACCGTGCTTTGTTTCCGCAGTAGCTGCACTTATGAATATGCTTGTATGCATCACTCGCTTCATATTCTTTGGCTACCTTGTTAATTGTGTAATGTGTTTTTTGAACAGGTTTCATTCATCAAAATGATCACTACCCAAATTGGTACTCGTGAATCTAACATGTTTAATAGGCATTGCCGGTATTAAGTTGTGGATTTGCCTGCGAATATTTAGTGGCAGGGTGTCTACGAATGTAATTTAAACTTAAGCTTTACACCTTGCTTTCCTATTGATGTGTGTACAAAGGCTTGTTCAGCGTCAGAGGGTTTCTGCAGTAGCTGCACTTATGAATATGCTAAGCACAGTCCTTCACCCGCGAATATATACCTTATATGGGCATGCACTCAATTAGGTGGGATGTGTGGTGATGCGGGACGCAACTCCACCTCACACGGCGACCGAGCTGCAGGCTATGGCCGTATATATGGACGAAAGTAGGTTCCAGTTATGACTACGAAGAATTTCGAAATGAAACCTGCCTAACTTTTGTAAGTAAGCTGTAAGGAATGAGCCTGCCAAATTTCAGCCTTCCACCTACACGGGAAGTTGGAGAATTAGTGATGAGTGAGTGAGTGAGTGAGTGAGTGAGTGAGTGAGTCAGTCAGGGCTTTGCCTTTTATTAGTATAGATAACCAATATACTAATAACCCAATTGTGTTTCAACCACTCAGAATATGGAACCAATGTACAAAAGAATTTTAAGATGGAGAATCTTATCTGTGGCACCTCTGCATGAGAACCACCTTTTTCAACCCTCATAAACATATGCAGTTTTTAATATCTGGAAAACATTTGGGATTAAATTGCTTAGAGATCTTTATATAGACAACATCTTTGCATCCAAATTACATTCCAAATTTAACTTTCCAGAAACACATTTCTTTCACTATCTTCAAATTAGAAACTTTGTTAAACAGAACCTGCCCGATTTCCCTCATCTCACACCTTCTTCTATGCTGGAAAAAAAGTTGCTCAGTTTGGAGGACTCAGACAGCATTTCTGCAATATATAAATTTATTTCACAGTCCCTCCCTTTCAAAGATCCAAAAGGACAACATATCAGAAAAGGAGTGGAAGGTAGCAACGCAGAGAATTAACTCAAGCTCCATATGCACAAAGCATATAATTATTCAACTCAAAATTATATACTAAGCACATCTGTTTTGCTTAAAACTTTCCAAATTGTTTCCAGGGCAAGATTCAACCTGCGAACTCTGCAATCAAGTCCCAGCCTCACTGAGTCACATGTTTTGGGCCTGAACCAAATTAACACCATTCTGGACAAAATTTTTTAAATGCCTTTCAGACAGCCTTGGTGTCACAATCCCTCCTAACTTAACAGCTGTGTTAGGTGTTCTTCCAGATGGGCTTAAAGCAGAGAAGGACAAACAAACTGTGATTGCCTTCACTATATACAGACTTATTTTGCTAAACTGGAAGAATCCCGACTCTCCTCTTTTAAATCAGAGGGTAACTGATGTTTTATACTATTTGAAATTGGAAAAAAATCTAATTCTCAGAGGATCTGTGCAGAACTTTTTCAAAACCTGGCAGGATCTAATCAATAATATTTTAGAATAAGCTCTTAAAGCACTGAGGAAATGGATTCTCTTCCCATTTCCTTTTCTTTTCCTTCACCAGTTATCTTAATCTGCCTATTAAGCCCATCAATTTATGTATTTTTACAAGCTGTAAGCTGTACTCATTGGCTGTGCTCTCTCTCTCAGGGGTGGGGGTTGGGTTGATCTGTTTTCAATCCTATTTTTTATAAAAGTTAATCTATCTGTATGGAATAATTACAATAAAATCAATAAAAATTAAAAAAAAAATTCATAGGTCATCCATGCTCAAGGGACTGATTGGGAGAGATGGGGGGACAGAGAGGAAGAAACATAGATAATACTGTATTTGTCCAAAAGGAAAATTAGAAATTTACAGAAGCTGAACAAAAATATAAATATTGTAACAACAAACAACCCCCTCAAATACACACAAGAATTTCTGCCTTGAAAAATGATAAAGAGCTTATCTAGTAACAGGTTTGAAGTTGAGAGCAAGATTGATCAAATTTTGGTCAGATCTTCTCAGCTGTGTCACAAGTTTACAATTACAGGCATTTAACATTTCAATAAAGCAGGTCCAGCTTGTTGTGTCCACGAATGAAACATGATATACACATACGGACATTTGTCATTCTTCCTTTCAAAGTATTCTTACTTGAAATCACTATCATTCCAGGTGTAGAATGAATCACCACTGCAGTAAATAAAAGCTTTCCACTTTGAAAAGTAAAACAAATATAATAAAAACATTCCTTGAGCTAATAATCTGATTCCAAATTGTGCTGGTGTGGTACAATATTGCACAATATCAACCATTTCATGCTGTATCAGCTGCAACAGTACATAATTAAGGTTGAGTAAGTATTTCAGGGGGTTGGGTTTTCATTTCGCACATAGGGACCTTGGATATTACAACAAAGAATACATGAACTTTATTATTCTTTATGCCTCAAGGCAAGGAAAGTACTGAAATGGTTTCAACTTTTAACATTGGTCATACCCAGTCCCTTAGATCTAAGATCAAGCTATTTGGTAAAACAACTACTACTACCAAAATCACAAAATATATCACATTCCACAGTATTTTAAACATCTTGCATTTATTTCCCTTCAAGAAGTTTAAAGAGAAAATGGATCAACCACGTAGCTTTGGTAGGTGTAGTTAAGGTCGTCGCTCAGTTAACATGTCACTGTCACAACTGTACTACTTTAGAGGAAAACTGATTTTATTCATCTAATAACACACAAAACAAAAATTTAATAAAGTCCAGGCTCTATCTGTTTGTCATTTACACTGCAGGTCTTCTGGTAGCCAGGAGTCCGCATATGAGAGAACACACCTTACTATCAGCTATTTTTCGTAAGTGTTGAACCCTTTTACAACAGCATCATCTCAAAGATGTACAGATTAAGTCAAACATAAAAGCACTCTATGAGAGTGAGAGTGGGGGTGTTTGTGAATTTGCTATGAAATGCATTTGCAGTGCTGTTGAGAGTTGGTTTATGCCTGGCTCCCCGTGTTTAAGTACTTACGAGGTGTATTGATAAAGGGAATGGAACAAAGTATAGGAGTAAGGTGAAGAAGATTGTTTCTTTATGTAAAGGGAATTGCATTTTAACATCAGCAAAACCAACGGACTGGTTACTGACTTTGCCATTGAAGGAGTGAAAGTAGAGGTGCTTGGGGATCCACATTAATTTCAGGTTGGACTGGTCTCGGAACACAGAGGAACTATATAAGAAAAGGTATAGCAGGCTCTTTTTCCTTAGGAGACTATGTTCCTTTAATGTGGAAAGTGACATCCTTCATATCTTCTATAAATCTGTGATACGCAGTGCGATTTTCTATGCTATAGTGTGCTGCCCTGGTAACATTACTTCAAGAGAGGTCCACTGAATCAACAAGCTAATTAAAAGAGCAAGCTCAGTTATAGGATGCATTATGGACCCCCTTGAGTTAATAGAGAAGAAGAGAATTAAAACAAAACGGAGTGCCATTATGAACACTGCTGCATATCCTCTTTCTGACACACTAGCACTGAGCACTTTCAGCCAACAAACAGCAGAAATGTGTCAAAAAATGGGCACCTTTGGGGTTATGGGGGCACCTTTACACCAACAGCAGTATATCTGCATAAAGCCTCATTTTGACTGTGACAACCAGGTTAGAAGTTATCTTTCCTTTAAAGTTCCTTGCTGTAAAGACATTCTGTCATGTGTTCAGACTGAAGTGTTTATATTTATTTACTGTAATGTACTTCAATCCATCCATTCATTGTCTAACCCGCTGAATCCGAAGACAGGGTCACGGGGTGTAATGTACTTACTTATGCCTATTTATGTATTTATGTATTTATTTAAAGAGCTTCCGTAAAAAGCCAAATTTTCCCATGGGGAAACAAAGTTCAATCCATCTATCTATGGGTGGTGGTTGCAAGGCACAGTAAGACAAGACAATGAACAATTGAAAGGCAACTGTTGTTGATATTCACAGTTAGTTTTTCCTGTTGCTTTTGTTCCACTGTTCTGTTTTCGTATTATTATGATTTATTTATTATTAATTCAAGCAAGAACTGTCCCAAATTCAGTCCAGCAAAGTGTTTTTGAAATGCTATAGACAGTATGATACTTTAATGATTAAAAACTAATTATGGACAAGAGAAATTTGAGGACACATTGTTTTAAGCAACAAGGGGAGATGAAGTGATGTAAGTTTTCACTGTTATGCCTCAAAGCCAACTCTACACCTGCATTCAAAATGCTACTTTCCTTTGTCTGGATTATAGCCATGTACCTGGCCATTTTGTTCAAGCAGTTAGATTTCATACTTGAACACCACTATTTTCACCACTGTTTTTTGTTTATAAAATCATGGCAGTCTACCCCTAACAAAGGAATAGCAGCAGTTAAAAAAGAAACATGTAAATAGAAAGCAACTTCTTGCCCCAAAACTACAAGAACACTGATCCATTAATGATATAAAGCATGTAGAAAGTATCCCTGATCTCATGCAGCTACTTATATGACCACTTTTCCTGACAAACAAACAAGAAAGACTTTATGCTGCCGATTTGACACACTTTATTTTTTATCTGTTAGGAGAGGAGTAAAAACTGTTAGTCAAGAGGTTTCTTAATTTATTTTAAATAAATGATGTCTTCCTCCAACAGGAAGATTTAAACATCTCATAGAGAAATATCTAACACAATAAAATCTGTTATTTTATTTAAAAGAATCACTTGGCACAACATATTTCAGCTGCGAGACAACTAGGAGATATATTTTAAGCAATAGTTTCATTCGGCCAGCCAAGATTTAAAAATAAATTTAAAAAACAAGAGGAAAGCAGATATCCTTATAATGCATGGAGATAAAGCTTTGCATTAGTACCAGTCCAAAAATAACTAAGAGCCAATGTGCTCTGAAACATGGAAAGCTGAAGTGACTGTTAATACAGTCATCTTATGCTTGTGTTCTCGGGCACATACCTTCTACTAAGTACAGCTGCTTTCTCTACTTAAATTTAACATAAATTAAAAAGAAGTAAATTAGAGTGTATGTGATACAAACGATATGCACAGATAGAGTAGGCAGTGTGATTGAGACTGTTCACAAATGTTTGTCTCGACATAAATAGTGAAAAGCAATTCAGTTTATATCATCTGAATCACAAACCTTTTTCGATAGTAATGTTATTCACCGGGCAAGGCTCCTCAGCTGGTTTAATTCCATTACTAAATGATTCAAGTTGAACGACGTTATTATTCATACCAGTGCCAGATATCATTGTGATAAATCCTTCAATAGCAGTAAGGCTTTGTTCAGCTTTAAACAGAAGTTTTAGAATCTTGCCATGAGCATCCTCGTTTCTTTTTCTGAATCAGAAGAGAAAGAGAAGCATTTATTATGTAAATTGCATATATAAACTGCTCAAAAAACTGTAAAGGAACACTTTGAAAACACATCAGATCTGAAAGGAAAAAAAAAAATCGTACTGGATATCTATACTCATATGAACATCGTTTGATGGAAATGAAAATGATCAATCTACAGAGAGCTGAATTCAAAGACACCCCGGAAATCAAAGTGAAAAAATGATGCGGCAGGAGAGTCCATTTTGCCAAAATTTCATTACAGCAACTCAAAATCGTACTCAGTAGTTTCAATGGGCCCCACATGCATGTATGTATGTCCGACGTTGTTGGGGCATGCTCCTAATGAATTGATTGATGGTGTCCTAGGGGATCTCCTCCAAGATCTGGACCAGGTCATCACTGAGCTCCTGGACAGTCTGAAGTGCAACCTGGCGGAGTCAGATGGACTGAAACATAATATCTCAGAGGTGTTCTATTGGACTTAGATCAGGTGAGCGTGGGGGCTAGTCAATGGTATCAGTTCCTTCAACCTCCGGGAACTAACTGCATTCTCTCGTCACATGAGGCCGGACATTGTTATGAACCAGGAAGAACCCAGGACCCACTGCACCAACATAGGGTCTGACAATGGGTCCAAGGATTTCATCCCGATACCCAATGGCAGTCAAGGTGCCGTTGTCTGGTCTGTACAGGTTTGTGCGTCCCTCAATGGATATACCTCCCAAGACCATCACTGACCCACCAGCAAACCAGTCATGCTGAACGATGTTACAGGCAGCATAACGTTCTCCACAGCATCACCAGACCCTTTCACATCTGTCACATGTGCTCAAGGTGAACCTGCTCTCATCTGTGAAAAGCACAGGGTGCTAGTGGTGGACCTGCCAATTCTGGAATTCTATGGCAAACGCCAATCGAGCTCCACGGTGCTGGGCAAAAGGCACAGGGCCCACTAGACGTCGGGACCTCAGGCCTCCCTCATGAAGTCTGTTTCTGATTGTTTGGTCAAATACACTCACACCAGTGGCTTGTTGAAGGTCATTATGCAGGGATCTGGCAGTGCTCATCGTGTTCCTCCTTGCCCAAAGGAGTAGATACCGGTCCTGCTGATAGGTTAAGGACCTTCTACGACCCTGTCCAGCTCTCCTAGAGCAACTGCCCGTCTCCTGAAATTTCCATGCCCTTGAGACTGTGTTGAGAGACACAACAAACCTTCTGGCAATGGCACAAATTGATGTGCCATCCTGGAGATGTTCGACTACCTGTGCAACCTCTGTAGGGTCCAGGTATCGCCTCATGCTTGCAGTAGTGACATTGACCGTAGCCAAAAGCAAAACTTGTGAAAAAACAGTGAGAAAAGACGAGGGAAAAATGTCAGCAGCCTCCACTCGTTCAACCATTCCTCTTTTGGGGGCCGTCTCATTGTTGCCCCTCTAGTGCACCTGTTATTAATTTCATTAACACCAAAGCAGCTGAAACTGATTAACAACCCACTCTGCTACTTAACTGACCAGATCAAAATCCCAGAAGTTTCATTTACTTGATGCCATACTCTGATTAAAAAGTATTAATTTTATGAGCAGTATATATTTTTCATAAATATGTTTAATTTTAAAAACATTCCTCATGTATTAGGAAGCAGTCATAACTATTACATTACCTACTACAAACTCTGCTATTTATCTCTATGAAGATAAGCTGCAAATAAAATTAAGTCTGGTATAAATAACACATAAGCACACACATATACTTCCTCTTCATTTTATACCAACATATTAATGGCACCAAAGATGTTTTTTGTCCTCCAAGAAGTAGAAACAAACAAAAAAACAAACAAATAAAAAATGTTACCTTAAAATGTTAATCTAAAACCTAAACATAAGTAGGGTGACATCAGTTGGGATATTTAACAATTCACTGTGACAGATGGCTGTGGCCCATACCCGGCTGGGATGCCTTTGGAATGGACAGACTGGGGGGAGAAAGCGTGCTCAGGGTGTTACCTCCCCTGGAGCGTTAACATGACAGCTCACCTGGGTTGCAGCAGTGCCTCGGATTCCCACAGGGCAACATAGGGGTTGGAGTTTGGTACAGCCCTGTTGGGATCCAGGGAAAACTGTAGGGACTGAGGAGTCCTACTTTGTTGGGCTTCCACTTCACCCAGAAATGCTTCTGGACTTCACCCAGAACAACTCCTGAGTGCAGCACAAAAGTAGCCACCTCACTTCATTTGGGGAGCCAGAGTCAAGAGGAAGACGGATGGAGGAGAAGTGGAGGTGGACAGAGAGGAGCCAAATAAGAGAAAGACAAAGGGAAGAAAAGTGCTTCCTGTGTGTTGTTATTTGTGGTTTTATACTCTGGCATTGGAAAAAGATGTGGGAAGTGTTTCTCATGAAATAAACTGCGTACTTTGCTGGACTTGTGCCTGGTGTATGATTGTGTGAGGTTTGGGGAGATGCAGCGTCCCCTTCCGGACAAATCCCATAATTTTGTAATGTACAGAGGTGCTAGAAAGTTTGAGAACCCTTTAGCCTGTTTCGGCATAAATATGGCCTAATATGTGATCAGATTTTGGTGTACAATCTAAATCTAGGTATAAAGGAAACAGTGAAACAAATGACACAAACGCAAATGTGATTTATTTATTTATTGGGCAAAATGACCCAATGCTACATATTTTCGTGTGAAAAAGTATGTGACCTTTTATGGGATTATTAGTTCATTTGTAGGGACAATTAGAGTCAGGTGTTTCAATTTGATTATAATCAAGTGTATATGCGGTAGACCCTGCCCTATTAAAAAAACATAAACCTGTGTCTTCACTATCAAAACATGATTTTCATCACATAGATTTGTAGAATTGTGTCCTGCTTCAAAAATGGATGATTTCTAAGGAACTCAGAAAGAAAAAAAAAGTTGTTGATGCCCACCAGGCTAGAAAATGTTACAAAACCATTTATAAAGAGAGTGTGGACTCCACCAGTCCACTTACAGGCAGATTGAATACAGACAAAGGAAATTCAACACCACTGTTACCCTGCCCTGAAGTGGCTGGCCAAAAAAATCAATTCACGAGCATGCCATGAAATTTTCTGGTAGGTCACATAGAGCCCCAGGGTAATGTCTAAGGATCTCACAACCTTGCATTGGCTCCTGTCATTAATCATGGGTCCGCGGTCAGAAGTACACTGCAAAACAATGGTGTGCATGCCAGTGTTGTAAGGGGAAACAATCTACTGTCCCAGAAAAACACTGCTCCTCATCTAAGGTAATAAGCTATTGAAAAAATGTTATGCGGAGAGATGAGTCCAAAAAGAGAACTTTATTGGTCAAATGACAAACATTATGTGTGGCGAAAAATAAACAATGCATTTTAGCATAACACTGTATCCTATGTTTACAAACATGGTGGTGGCAATATCTCGATTTGGGCATTCTTCACTGCCTCTAGACTTGGACAGCTTGCCATCCTTGATACAATGATGAATTCTGAATTGTACCAGAAAATTCTACATGAAAATGTCAGGGTATCCGTATATGAACTGAAATTAAAGAAAAAGTGGGTCATCAAGACAATGACCATAAACATATAAGTGGCAGTAAGACAATGACCCTAAACACACAAGTCATTCTACCAAAGAGGGGTTAAAGCAGAAGGAATTTCTTGTTTTGCAATGGCCAAGTCAAAGTCCTGACAGCAACCCTAAGAAATGTTGCGGAGGGACCTGATGCAAGCAGTTCATTCAAGGATGCCCTTCAAAATCCCTAAGTTGAAGTAGTTCTCCAAAGCGGAATGGGGTAAACTTCCTCCAAGCCAATGTCCAGGAGTGATCAACAGTTACTGGAAATGTCTAGTTGAAATTATTACTGAACAAGAGGTTTACATCTGTCACTAAAAGCAAGTATTCATATACTTTTTCACATACAAATAACAGTTGATCATTTTCCTCAACAAAAAATGTTCTTATGCCACTACAGTGAGTGCCCTGTACTAATATTGGTATCTTTAGTCAATAAAACTAAAATGGACTGTGAAAATGTCTTTGCTTATTCTACTGATTTTTTCCATTCAAAATACTAAGAAAAATCAAATCTTTAATTGAAGCAAACCCATAAATATTGGAATCTCAAGATAAATCATATGAGTAAAATCTAAATGAAGTAAATGTCCATTCATTTTTAATATTATCTGAATGAACAGGAATACTGTTGTAAGCCATAACTTCCTGTTTCAAAGGGGTATGAGTAGGAGGTCAAATAAAGGCCAGGTTCCC
Organism: Polypterus senegalus; assembly: GCF_016835505.1. Lineage (NCBI taxonomy): Eukaryota > Metazoa > Chordata > Cladistia > Polypteriformes > Polypteridae > Polypterus > Polypterus senegalus. The sequence continues at coordinate 75,554,530 of NC_053159.1, read as the reverse complement.
TTAGTCATCAAACACACTGGCAAAGACCCAAGAACACAATAGAGATGTTCAACAAAAAGTTATTGAGCTGCAAATCAAGAAATGGCCAGAAAAATGGCTAAATAGTTGAAAACGTTCATTTCCACTATCAAGGCAATACTTAATAAGCTTAAAAAAACTGGTGATGTTAAGAAATTAGAACAATCTAGACAAGGACAGGCTATTCAGCCCCACAAAGCTCACAAGTCCTATCCACTAAATGTTTCTAAAAAAAAATATCAAGTCTAGTTTTGAAAGTCCCTAAGCACTGTCTGTCTACCACGCTATTTGGTAGCTTATTCCAAGTGTCTATGGTTCTCGGTGTAAAAAAAACTTCAAAATGTTTGTGCAACATTTACCTTTAACAAGTTTCAAATTGCGTCCCCGTGTTCTTGATGAACTCACTTTAAAACAACAGTCTCGATCCAATGTATTATTTCCCTTCATGATTTTAAACACTTCAATCAACTCCTAATCTTCCTTTGCTTAAACAGAAATGGCTTTGCTCTTTTAATCTTTCTTCATAATTCATACCCTGTATCCCTGGAATCAGCCTAGTCGCTCCTCACTGGACCTTTTCTAGCTCTGCTATGTCCTTTTTGTAGCTGGAGACCAAAACTGCACACAGTATTCCAGATGAGGCCTCACCAGTGCATTATCAAGCTTGAGCATAACCTCCTTGGACTTGTACTTGAAACATTGCATTATATAACCTAACATTCTTTTACCTTCTTAATGGCTTCTGAACAATGTCAGGAAGTTGATAGCATAGAGTCCACTATGACTCCTAAAGCCTTCTCATCAATGGCCTGGAAAAGAATGTGTGTTTCTACTGACCCCATGTACAGTGAGGAGGATGGTTCAAGTGGACAAAGAATCTACAAAGATCACAACTGTAGAACTGCAGATGTTAATTTGGTCTAATGGCGAGAAATTCTACAAAACTGCAATCAGATGCAACCTACATACCCACAAGTTGTTGAGGAGGGTTGTCAGAAAAACTAAAAGCCTTTGTTGTTGTCGTCAAATACCAAACTCAAGCACCAATAGTTTGCTTAAAATTCCTGGAACTTTCAATGGGACTGAGTTCTCAACTGAGATAATACAAAAGCAGAGCGTTTTAAGTTTGGCGTGGGCATGTAGAAAAGTACCTAATCCCCACTTTGATGTTTATCGAAGCTGTTTACCTGGCAAAAGGCCTCGACAGCTTGTTAAGATATATGGTATCATGGAATTCATCAAGTATCAGCAGATATTAAATCAGAACCTGACTGTCTCTGTAAGGAAGTGTAAATCAGGCCACAGCTGAATCGTTCACTAGCACAATGATACAAAGCAAAACTCAAAAATCAACATAAAAATGGTTCAGTTACCACAAATTCAAGGTTTTGTCACAGCCATGCTAGTCCCCTGGTCTAAATTCCATTGAAAACCTGGTGGATGAGCTGAGGAGGAGACTATAAAAGCATGGACCTCAAATTCTCTAAAGGATCTAGACAGATTCTGCATGGAGGAATGGTCTCAGATATGCAGACTCATGCTCTCCAACTTCATTAAGCATTATAGGAGGACACTCAAAATTTTAAATGAAGTAGTACCAATAATTGCCCATAATAGCCCATTTTACTTTTATTTACCAAATGTACCAGTATTAGTGGAGGACACTATATATGTGATGTTTTGATGGAAGAAAGAATTGAAAACCAAAATCCTTTGCTTTTTAAGACTGATTACCCAATGCTGTCAAATTAACATTACGCCCAATACGAGCTTGAAAGTCTTCCTTCAACTTCAGCCTCAATCTGAGGGAAAACACATAAGATGACCAGTTCCCACAGAGCCTGTATATAAAACTTACTTATTTTCTAGATAATAATATTAAGTGCAAAAGAAAAGCAACGTGACTGAAATGTGAATTTGCCTTTATATTACAGACAAAAGTCAAACAACTATGAAATTGGTGGAGGCAGGTCATCCCTTCTAAGTGATCACAGTTAATCTATTAACATTTTTGTAAAAATATCTGTGATTGCTCCCATGCCAAAGGAAATGTATTGATTGTTTTGTTAATAAATATTATTCTGAATGGAGCTACAGTACATCTCATGCAAAACTACACATACACCTTAAGGTAATATATAGCTGTGCTGTGACAAACTGGACGGAGTTCCTAAAACTAGTTAAATTCAACTGTTGCACAGTTCTTTTTTTTAATCTTTTATTGAATTTATTAAAACCATGTAACATTCCATATAACCAAGTCAAATTCAACAAATATATATTTAACTATAACTATAAATAACTATATTTATAAACCCGCGAAGTCGTGAATCCGCGAAAAGTGAACCGCGAAGTAGCGAGGGATTACTGTACAGATATTAATGGATTGGGAGTGAATGTAACACCAAGGCTGTCTGATAGACATAAAACTTTTTGTCCAAAATAATGATAATTTGTTGCATACCCAAAACATGTGGCTCAGTGATGCTGCAGCTCAATTCCAATGTTCACTGGTTGGATCTTGCCCTAGAAACATTTTGGACAATTTCAAACGAGATAGATATACTTGATAAAAGATTTTAAGTTGAATAACTGAATGCTTGCTTTGCACATATGGAACTAGACTGAATTCAGAGCATGGCTACATTCCCACTCAGTTTCTGAAATGTTCAGTAAGAGATCAATTTCCCATGGTACCCTGGTACCTTTAAAATGTTTTTAAATATTATGCTGTCTGAGTATTCACGATTGATCTCTTCTGGATTAGAAACAGGTGGGAGATTTCGTTTAGCAAAGTTTCTAATTTAGAGACAGTGGAAAAATTCTGTTGGTGGGAGACTAAATTTGGAGTGTAAAGGTTCATAGGATGCAACAACATTATTTAAATGCAAATCTAAATGATTTAATCCCATACAGTTTCCAAACATTAAAAACTCTACAAGTTTGAGAGGGTGGAAAAAGGTGATTATAATGTAGAGGTTCCACAGATAAAATATTCCCTAACTTGAAGTGCTTCATATATTAGTTCCCTATTCTATGTGAATGAAGGACAATTGGGTTGTTAGCATATTGACAATAACTTGTATTTACTGGTAAACAAAGCAAGGACTATAAAGAAGTACTGCAAGATTTCATTTTGATTGCAGGCAAAGCTAGTGTGTGTTCATCTAGTTGTGTCAATGCCCAGGTTTTTATAGCTTGTATGATTGCTGCCCAGTAATAACACCAAAAATTAGGTGGAGCCATGATGCGTTCTAATTTTGGTCATTGTAGGGTCTCCTTCTGGATGCGTGGATTTTTAGAATTCCAAATAAATAAGGTTGTAATTGAATCTAATTTCTTAAAAAAATATCTGTTCTGTCAGATAAAGGGGATTATCAGAGAAGGACTGGAACAGAAAATTTCTCTATATGCGGATGATATTGTACTGTATATGTCAGACCCCCAAAATTCTGTGCCTGCAGTCTTCACAGCACTCACAGAATTTCAAAAGATCTCTGGTCTCAGAATTAATTTGAATAAAAGTGTATTCTTTCCAGTGAATTCTCAAGCATATAATATTAGACACCCTACCTTTTTATCATTGCAGAACAGTTTAAATACCTTGGGGTAAAACATCACAAGTAAACATAAAGATCTTCATCAACAAAATTTTGCCATCTTCATGGAAAAAATTAAGCAAGACTTGCATAGATGGTCAACCCTTCATCTTACTCTAGCTGGAAGAATTAACACTGTTAAGATGAATATTCTTCCTAAGCTCCCTTTTTATTTCAAAACATTCCAATATACATGAATAAATCATTTTTTAAGCAATTAGATTAAACAATAACCTCATTTATTTGGAACTCAAAACATCCACATATCCAAAGAGCAACCCTACAAAGACAAAAGGCAGAAGGTGGCATGGCTCTACCTAACTTCCAGTTTTATTACTGGGCAGCAAACATACAAGCTATAAAAACCTGGACACAAATAGATGAACATACACAGGCCTGGTCCGCAATAGAACTAAAATCCTGCAGTACTTCTTTATATTCCCTGCTCTGTGCCTCAATAAATGCAAGTTGTCGGCAATATACTAATAACCCAATTGTGCTTCACTCACTCAGAATATGGAACCAATGTAGAAAGCATTTTAAGATGAAGAAGCTTTTATCTGTGGCACCTCTGCAAAAGAACCACCTCTTTCAACCTTCGCAAACATACGCATTTTTTAATATCTGGAATAATAATAATAATAATAATATCTTTAATAACTTGCATAGAGATCTTTATATACATCGTCTTTGTATCCTATGAAAAATTACCTGTATATTCCAAATTTAACATTCCAGCTACACATTTCTTTCACTATCTTCAAATTAGGTTGGTCTCGTCCGATGCGAGAGATGGACGTCTGAAGTGGAGCTCCGCTAGCAGTGGTGCTATTTTTCATATTATTTGCTTATTATTCTGAGATATCCTGTATTTATTCAACCCGAGAGGGACTGCTACAGTATATGTAAGCACATATAAACATGGCCAGCAAGAAGGGGGGTTCGAAAGAATCGAAAACTAAAGCTACATCCAAGCTGCGATCAGCAAGCCCCAGTTCAAGAGACAGCCTATCAGAGACAGACCTGGATCAGATGGGCGAAAGCACAGACTCCTCGGGACCACGGTCCGCTACATCGTCGCCGGCTGAGAGCGAAAAGGGGAGCGAAGGTGCGATCGTGAGTGCAGATGTGGATAGCTCGCCGATTGGAGAAGATTACCTGAAACTGGAAAGGGTCGGGAAGTCCGCGGCTTCAGTTACGCAATTACGCGGGACTGGAGCACCGGGGACACCGGCTTCAGCAAAGTCTGCTGCTTCATCTACGGTACAAGAAGGCACAATTGAGCTATCTGAACTGAAAGTGTTGCTCGCTGAGCTCACGCAAGATATAAAGAAAAGCGAGAAGGCTAATGAGAAAGCAACGGCAAAGGCACTTGAGAGACTGAAACAGGAATTGAAACAGGAGATGAAACAGGCCAATGAATGGCTGCGACATGAATTCCAACAGGCAATTGAAAGGCTGCGTCAAGAGGTACAACTCGAGCTTCGACAGGTGCTGGGTAAAATTGAAGAGCGCATTCAGAAAAACTCGTTAAACTGAGCACGCTTGCTGATCAATTGGAGCATCTTAAGGAGACATTCACGAATCGGATCGAAATGGCCGAACATTCAGCTGCCAGTGCCGAGGAAAGAGCAGTAAATGTCAGTTCCGAATGTAAAAAACTCGGAGAAAAACTTGGAGACAGACTGGCTGCTTTAGAAGATGGGAGTAGAAGGTATAATGTCAGAATTGAAGGTCTGCGGAGAATCGAGAAAGTTCAAACCCTGTGAAATTCGCAGCTGAACTTTTTCTAAAATAATCGAGGGCGATTTTAAAGCAGAATCTGAGATAGCAGCGCTTACACGTCACGCGGATCAAACACCGTCAGACCCCGACCAAGATCTTTTATAGTTCGTTTTGAACGATTATCATTTAAGCTAGAGGTGATGGCACTCCTCAGAAACAAGGAAGATATTATATATGAAAATAACCACATTCGTATCTTCCCTGACTTCTCTCCAGCAACAGCTACTAAACGCAGCCTTCTAAAATATTAAACAGCGGCAACGGCAAGCCAGTGTCAAATACAGCCTCCTGTATCCGGCAAAACTGAAAGTGGAATGGCAAGGTCATTTCTATGTCTTCACTAGCAAGGAAGACGCAGAAAATGAATTAAGAAAGCTGATCCCGGGACTATTCTGATACATAATTGTGAGTCATGGCGGTAAATGATAATGCTAGGATTAATAATCTACTGTCTGATCTATGTGTTTTAAAATACGGGTTTTTTATCAGCATATATTCTCATATATTCTTATTATTACTTAGTATCACTAGGGCGCTATATGTTTATGTTTTATTGTGCTTAATTACGTTTTCCTCCTTTTTTTTTTTCTCTTTTTCTTTTCTAATTATTTCATGTGTACCCTAAATGAGACTGTTCAATATCATACCCTTGGTTTACTGTTATTGCTATTACTGCATTAAGACTTGTTATGCTTATTTTGGACACATCTTTAACACCATCACCTGGGTTTATTATCTGGGGGTATCATCTTAATGCACTAAAATTGCTGAAGATATATATATATATATATATATATATATATATATATATATATATATATATATATATATATATATATATATATATATATATATATATATATATATATATATATATATATATATATATAAAGTGCAAAATTCTTTTTTTTTTTTTGTTTCCCTCTTTTAAAGACTATATTGGTAACAGATATCTCTATCTTTTAACCCTAAAGCGCCACTGCATGGGGGCTTGTTGTGCTTTGGACAAATGTTCCATTCTAGTTTTACAAAGAAAACTAGAGGGGTGGGAATTCTCATACATAGAACAGTACCATTTGTAGCATCAGATGTAGTATTGGATCCTGAAGGGAGATATGTAATGGTCATGGGAGACTTATCTAACTGTAAAATGATTTTGATAAATGTTTATGCACCTAATGTTGATGATAAGGAATTTATACAAAATTTATTTGCATCCATTCCCAATCTGAACACTCATAAAGTTATAATGGCTGGGGACTTTAATTGTGTTTTAAATCCACTTTTAGATAAGACTTCCTCCACAGGGGGAATGGCAACTAACACCGCAAAGATAATTACAAAGTTTATAACTGATCACAACTTATCAGATCCCTGGAGGTTTTTAAACCCAAATTCAAGAACATATTCTTTCTACTCACCAGTACATCATTGCTACTCAAGGATTGATTACTTCTTTATAGATAATAACTTCTTGCCTAAGATTAAATCTTGTAAATACGATGCTATTGTTATTTCGGACCATGCTCCTATGATCTTGGAGCTGAAATTACTAAGCCCCATACACTCACCCTGCAGATGGCGCCTCAACCCGCTTCTATTAGCTGACGAGAATTGTACTGAATTTATATCCAAACAAATCAAATTCTTTCTAGAGACAAATACATCCCCTGAGATCTCTGCAGGAATACTCTGGGAAACTCTTAAGGCCTTCTTAAGAGGACAGATTATCTCATATCTTTCCCACAGAAATAAATCCGAAGCGAAGAAAGTAGCAGAGATAAAAAGCGAAATTACTAAAATAGATGAAGAACATGCCAGACTACCAAGCGAGACTCTACATAAGAGGAGGCAGGCTCTACATTCAGAATTAAACCTCTTGACAACTAAAGAAACTGAACAACTAATTTACAAATCCAGACATCATTACTATGAACATGGAGAGAAAGCTAATAAGCTTTTAGCGCAACAAATTCACAAGCAAGATGTATGCAACGCAATCTCGTAATCACTAACACGAACGGAGATAAAATCATCGAACACAAAAATATAATGCACACTTTCAGAGACTACTATAAATCCCTATATACTACTGAGTTTAAAGAAGACAATATACAATCTAATGCATTTCTGGATACATTACAGATACCACAAATTGACGCTTTTAGTGTGGAGGAACTTGATAAACCTCTGGCATTATCAGAATTACTAGATGCTATAAAGTCACTCCAAGGTGGAAAAGCAGCAGGCCCTGACGGCTACCCTGCAGAGTTTTACAAGAAATTCTCCGCTCAGCTAGCTCCCTCCTATTAGCAACATTTACAGAAGCCAGAGATAACCAATTTCTTCCACAAACCTTTCGCCAAGCACTAATCACTGTCTTTCCAAAACAAAATAAGGACTTATTACAATGTGCATCATACAGACCAATTTCACTTCTGAATAACGACGTTAAAATACTCTCTAAAATCATAGCTAGAAGGATGGAGAAAGTGCTCCCTCGTAATATCACAAGACCAAACTGGATTTATTAGGGGCCGACACTTATCTTCAAATCTTCGACGCCTGTTTAATGTAATATACTCACCAACTAAATCAAACACCCCAGAAATATTATTATCATTGGATGCAGAAAAGCATTCGACATGATTGAATGGAAATACCTTTTACTATATTGGAGAAGTTTGGGTTTGGCCCGAACATTTGTGCATGGATTAAATTACTGTATACTAACCCAGAAGCTTCAGTTTGCATCAATAACATTTGCTCAGACTACTTTAAACTAGAACGTGGCACAAGACAAGGATGCCCCTTGTCACCGCTGCTGTTTGCGATTGCCATTGAACCACTGGCAATACATTGTCGAAATACTGATCAGATAAAGGGGATTAGCAGAGAAGGACTGGAACAGAAAATCTCATTATATGCAGATGATATGGTACTGTATATTTCGGACCCAGAAAATTCTGTGCCTGCAGTCTTAGCAGCACTCACAGAATTTCAAAAGCTCTCTGTGTAAGAGCCATTTTCCTAGTTCTATAAAATGTATGAATATTTATTAGATGATAATGCATAAAATATGGGAGGTTCCTAAAACCCCCGTGAATAGAATTGAGTTGGTATTTTCCTGTCATTTCTTAAAAGTTTTTGAGTAAACAATGTTCTTTAGTAAGTGTTTTGCCTTACCTTGTGTAAGGTATAGAGGCATACGGTTTTTTAACCGTGTCCTTGAAAGAATTCTTTTTATGCTCGCGTCCGTGCTTATGCACGTCACTGAGCTTGGCGCATATCTAAGTGCCAACGGCCTAAGGGTCTTTTGAGTGTAAAGTAACTCGTAAATTAAAAGATCTAAGTTTTGAACCGTATGTTTAAAGCATACAGAAGAAGAAATAAATAACCTTTAAGTACAGAAGTAACCAAAGCTTCATAAGAAAAACTAAGTTTATAGAAGATACATTTTCCCCTTTTTTTTGCCTTTATTCTTTGTGTGTAACTATTTTTCTTTTTATTCTTGTATGGATTATTTGCCTTTAACTTTCACTAAATATTTTTAAAACGAACTTTTGGACTGAGAGATTTATTCGACACGCGTCTTACCCGTGCCTGACTTCACCTTATGCAAAGCGGCTACACTAAAGTTAAAAAACCTGCCTGAAGTTTTGAAACCTGCTAAGATCTGAACCTGTCTAGGACTGAAAGTTAAAATTTGCCTTGGATCATAAAAGAAAGCAAGCCTGCATTTTCAATGCCTGAGATCGACTGCGACGAAAGAAAACGACGACTTGAAAAAGACTCAACAGTACCTTGTGGGATCGTCATGGCGCTTCAATCCAGAAGCCAGAACGAACGTCGGCGTGGTGTGAATGAAAATCGCTTTGAATATGACGTCACAAAGGACCATCTCCAAGACAACATAAAGCCATCCAATTCATTAACATCTAAACTTCAATCTGAAATAGACTGCAAATACAAACAATTATCTAATACGATGAAGGCTCTGAAGGAATTAAAAAGAAATGAACTTAATTGCGAATCTATAAAATCGATCATCGAAAACTCGTTCTTTAACCTGAGAATGGAATATAAAAGGTTAAACGACAAACTCTTATCCCTCCAGAGTAACGAAGATATACGGAAAATGCTACAAAAGGACTTTGATGCTAAAATGAAAACTATTCGCACATTTTCGGAAAATACAATGGAATGGGCATTTGATGTACGTCAAAATATAAGCTTCAACCAGCAGTCCGACTTTTCGGCTAGCCAGTTCAAGGATTACAGAACGACGAATGACTTTCCTGACGTCTCGCCAGAAGATAGTATCTCACAGGTTTCCATTCAAAGTAAAAGTCATATAAGTTCGGCGGCGAATTCAGCCAAAGCCTCCCAAATCTCCGCAAAATCTAAACGTAGTACAAGTTCAGCCGGGACTTCTATGAGCGCCATCAGATCTCAAGAGGCAGCACACTCTGTGCTGTTGGCTAAAGCGGAAAACCAAAGAAAGCAACAAGCTCTAGATTTGGAAGAAATGCAGTTAAAAATGCAGTTAAAAGCTGAAGCAGCACGGATGAAAGCACAGCTGAAGGCTAAAAGAGATCAATTGGCTTTGGAGGCAGCTATAGCAGAATCCGACGCAAAATTAAAAGCACTTAAAGGGCGCAATCGCAGTCCAAATAGACTGAGCCAGAAACCAGATGTGAAATTTGAAAAGTCGTCAGATGCGAACAGTTACAACTTTACAAATGCGAATGAAAGTAAAAATAAACCTCTTCAACAACCGCTTTACGATAAGCGCTACAATCGACAGAAAGAACAACAGTATAAGACACAAGCGTCTTATATGCCACGCAAAAAGATCCCAATATTTGATGGCGATCCCTTGAAATATGTGGACTTTATAAGTGCATTTGACCAAGCTATCGATGAGGCAAGGAACCCGCAAGATAAATTGGACCTATTGGCACAGTTTACTAAAGGTTCACCTCACGAGATTGTTAAAAACTGTAAACACTTGTCACCGTTAGAAGGTTATCAAAAGGCCAGAAAGAAACTTGAAAGTCTCTATGGAAACCAGCTACAGAAAGCCGATGTCTATATGAGAAAAGACAAAGGGCGATCGCAAATAAAGCCAAACGATGGAGAAGAACAGAACGATAATGCGAACTTTCTTGGCGAATGTATAAATATTATGCCCAACTTACAAAGTGGACAACAATTTGAAAGTAAGGATAACCTTCCTACTAAAGTCTCCAAACCTCCTCAAGACCTACTAGCACCGTGGCAATGCAAAGTACAGAGTAATGAAAGTACGGAGAGCAAGCGAACACCTCTCGCCGATCCAGGAAACTTTCTTAATGAACAGCCAACATCAGCTTTAGATCCCGCGTACAGCTCAGCTCCACAAAGCCATACCTTCAAGAAGGAAAAGGGCAAAACTGACCAAGAGAATAATTTTTTGAAAAGCGTCCAGAGAGAAAGCAGCTTTGTTACAAACTTTTCTGCAGCGGACGAAAAAATGGATACAGACACCTCAGTCAAAGCGGCGGAGACGGCTGGACGTATAAGTGGTAAGCACTGTCTTTTTTGCAATGAAAATCACGATCTTAACGAATGCAGTGCAATTCAGACATTAACTTATGAAAGTAAAATTGACTTTTTGAAATCTAAAGACTTATGCTTTAAGTGCCTTAAACAAGGACATTTTAGTAAAGTCTGTGAAGAAAAGATTAAATGCCAAATATGCTCTCAGTTACATCCAGTAATTCTGCATATGAATAAGGAAAAAGGGACCGACGATACAGCCGCACCTCCTAAAGAGGAAAACGTTATGTCGGAAGAGAAAAACATTTCTTTTGCCCATATTTCTGTTGAACCAATAGAGACTTGTTCTGATACCGGGGCCGGTAAAGAGTGTGTCTTAGCTGTGACTCCAGTTCAAGTTAAGTCTGAAACGAATGAAAAATGTGTAGAAACATATGATCTAAAAGTCTCTGACAGCTCAGCTACATTTGGCACTGAAAGTCTGCAAAAGTAGTTAAATCTTTCAGGAAGAAAGTCTCACATCTACATCAGCACTGTAGAAAGAGACACAGTAAATAGTCAGAAATTAGTAAAGTGTACAATCTTAACGGAGTTACAAGTCTGTGAGATAGAAGAAAATACATTTTTTGATACACCAAAAGTGTACACACTGAACTCTGTAACAGTGAGAAGGGAGAACATCCCTAAAGAAAAAGAAAGACTGCAAACATGTTCAGTCAATTGTGTAACAATAAAGCAAGTAGCGCAAATGTTACTCAAGCAATACGATTTAGACTTTCCAGAACGCGACTGTGAAGAAAAAGAGACAATGTCACAGGAAGACATTAAATTCATGCGCATAGCCTCAGATACTGCAAGTCTAGTGAACGGACACTATTACATTAATCTGCCTTATAAAGATGAAACACTTAAGGTACCAAACAATCATTGTATTGCAAAACAACGTGCTATAGGACTTAAAAGGAAACTTACAAGGTTCCCGACGTTTCATGAAGATTATAAAGCGTTCATGAAAGACATTTTAGACAAAGGTTATGCCATAAAGGTACCCACTGAACAGCGGACCCTCGAAAATGAAAAAATATGGTACATCCCTCATCATGGAGTATACCATCCAAAGAAAAACAAAATAAGAGTGGTGTTTGATTGTACAGCCACCTATCAAGGTTTTTGTCTAAATGAACAGTTGTTGAAACGACCTGATTTAACTAATACACTCATCGGTGTTCTTACAAGATTCAGAGAGGAACCAATCGCTCTCATGGCGGACATTAAATCAATGTTCTATCAAGTGAAAGTACCAGAAAAAGACATGGATCTTCTTCGTTTTCTGTGGTGGCCTGAAGGTAATCTAAACAATGAACTTGAGGAATACAAAATGACAGTGCATCTTTTTGGTGCTACTTCGTCACCCAGTTGTGCCTCTTATGCCTTAAGAAGAACAGCAGAGGATGCAAGGGACACAGCTCCAGAGGAAGCAGTTAACACTGTGCTAAATAATTTCTTCGTCGACGACTGTTTAAAGTCAGTTGCTACTGAAGAACAAGCCATAAAATTGGCCAAAGATCTTAAAGCCCTTTGCTTAAAGGGAGGATTTTATCTTACAAAATGGATAAGTAATAGCAGAGCAGTTTTGCTGTCAATCCCTGAAGAAGACAGGGCAAAAGATCAAAAAGACTTGGACTTAAGCCATGATCTGTTACCAGTTGAAAGAGCCTTGGGTGTTCAATGGTGCACACAGACTGACAGTTTCAAGTTCCAGGTAAAGCTGCAAGATAAGCCTGCTACAAGACGTGGCATTCTGTCAGTGGTCAGCTCAATATATGACCCACTTGGATTTCTAGCACCAGTCATATTGCCTGCCAAGCTTATTCTAAAAGAACTGTGTAAAGAAAAATATGCTTGGGATCAAGAAGTGGAAGCTAAGTACGTTCGGCAATGGAAAAAATGGATGGACGATTTGCAGCTATTTGTGGATTTCAATGTAGTCAGGTGCTTTAAACCCCCTGGATTTGGTCAAATAATGACCGCACAAATGCATCATTTTGGAGATGCTTCAGAAAACGGGTACGGCACTGTTTCCTACCTCCTTTTGACTAACAAAGAAAACGAGAGACATTGTTCATTTCTAATGGGGAAATCAAGAGTGGCACCATTAAAATCTGTCACTATACCAAGGTTAGAACTTACAGCAGCAGTGATAGCAGTCAAAATGGACAAAATGCTAAAACGTGAACTGCAGATTCCCCTGCAAGAGACAATCTGTTGGACTGACAGCACCGCAGTACTAAGGTACATCGCAAATGAAAGTGCACGCTATAAAACCTTTCTTGCCAACAGAATCGCAGTGATAAGAGAGCACACGCAACCCTCGCAATGGAGGTACGTCTCATCTGCGCAAAATCCTGTGGATCAGGCATCAAGAGGTTTGACAATAGAAAGCTTCATTAAAAGTAAGACTTGGATACAAAGCCCGAATTTCCTATTACAGCCAGAGCACGAATGGCCTAAGAGACCAGATGAGGTGGACTTGTCTACTAGCGACGATCCGAAATCAAAAGTGTATTGAGGCTCAGCAAATCAGCAATGCCAGAAGAGGCAAACCACCCTGCAACCATTCAGAAGAATTTACATATTGCCACTCTCATTATGCTACAAGTTCATAAAGAAATTGGACATTGTGGGTGTAATTACAAGATGCTACAACCTGAAACTCCTGGGTAAAGACAATGCCAATTGCAAAAGGGGCAGTCAGAAGAGTTTGTGTGCAGATCCAGACCAGCACACTGGACAGACTTGTGAACAAACTGTGCCTGCTCCAGGAAGCAACAATGATTAAAATGACTCATTTTCTTTTTGCATGCCTAATTTTAAAGCCTTTTAAACTTAGTGCTTGTGTTTTTACATTAGAGTTTAAGCTATAAAGTTTCCTAAACTTAATATTTGTGTTTTTATAGTAGAAACTAAGTTAAGCTTCTTAAGGTTTGTTTTAAGTTTGGTAAAGTAATGAAGGCTCTTATTAAGTAAAGATAAGTAATTGATTTCTGCCCTAGCATAAACAATTAGGGACCGGATGTGTAAGAGCCATTTTCCTAGTTCTATAAAATGTATGAATATTTATTAGATGATAATGCATAAAATATGGGAGGTTCCTAAAACCCCCATGAATAGAATTGAGTTGGTATTTTCCTGTCATTTCTTAAAAGTTTTTGAGTAAACAATGTTCTTTAGTAAGTGTTTTGCCTTACCTTGTGTAAGGTATAGAGTCATACGGTTTTTTAACCGTGTCCTTGAAAGAATTCTTTTTATGCTCGGGTTTGTGCTTATGCACGTCACTGAGCTTGGCGCATATCTAAGTGCCAACGGCCTAAGGGTCTTTTGAGTGTTAAGTAACTCGTAAATTAAAAGATCTAAGTTTTGAACCGTATGTTTAAAGCATACAGAAGAAGAAATAAATAACCTTTAAGTACAGAAGTAACCAAAGCTTCATAAGAAAAACTAAGTTTAAAGAAGATACATTTTCCCTTTTTTTTGCCTTTATTCTTTGTGTGTAACTATTTTTCTTTTTATTCTTGTATGGATTATTTGCCTTTAACTTTCACTAAATATTTTTAAAACAAACTTTTGGACTGAGAGATTTATTCGACACGCGTCTTACCCGTGTCTGACTTCACCTTACGCAAAGCGGCTACACTCTGGTCTCAGAATTAATCTGAATAAAAGTGTACTCTTTCCAGTGAATTCTCAAGCATATAATACAGTATTAAATTAGACACCCTACCTTTTATCATTGCAGAACAGTTTAAATACCTAGGGGTAAACATTACAAGTAAACATAAAGCTCTTTATCAACAAAATTTCATCGTCTGCATGGAAAAAATTAAACAAGACTTGCATAGATGGTCAACCCTTCATCTCACACTAGCTGGAAGAATTAACACTGTTAAGATGAATATTCTTCCTAAGCTCCTTTTTTGATTTCAAAACATCCCAATATACATTAATACATCATTCTTTAAGCAATTAGATTCAACAATAACCTCATTTATTTGGAATTCAAAACATCCACGCATCAAAAGAGCGACCCTACAAAGACAAAAGGCAGAAGGCGGCATGGCTCTACCTAACTTCCAGTTTTATTACTGGGCGGCAAATACACCGGCGTTAAGAACCTGGACAAAGAACATACACAGGCTTAGACAGCAATAGAAGTAAAATCCTGCAGTACTTCTTTGTATTCCTTGCTCTGCGCTCCAATAAACACACGTTATCGGCAATACACTAATAACCCAATTGTGCTCCACTCACTTAGAATCTGGAACCAATGTAGAAAGCATTTTAAGACGGAGAAGCTTCTATCTGTGGCACCCCTGCAAGAGAACCACCTCTTTCAACCTTCGCAAACATACGCAGTTTTTAATATCTGGAAAAAAACTGGAATTAACTTGCTTAGAGATCTTTATATAGACAACGTCTTTGCAT
>NC_053159.1:75476900-75538605 GCF_016835505.1 Polypterus senegalus | reverse complement strand
CCGCTTTGCATAAGGTGAAGTCAGGCACGGGTAAGACGCGTGTCGAATAAATCTCTCAGTCCAAAAGTTCGTTTTTAAAATATTTAGTGAAAGTTAAAGGCAAATAATCCATACAAGAATAAAAAGAAAAATAGTTACACACAAAGAATAAAGGCAAAAAAAGGGAAAAATGTATCTTCTATAAACTTAGTTTTTCTTATGAAGCTTTGGTTACTTCTGTACTTAAAGGTTATTTATTTCTTCTTCTGTATGCTTTAAACATACGGTTCAAAACTTAGATCTTTAATTTACGAGTTACTTTACACTCAAAAGACCCTTAGGCCGTTGGCACTTAGATATGCTCCAAGCTCAGTGACGCGCATAAGCAACGGACGCGAGCATAAAAGAATTCTTTCAAGGACACGGTTAAAAAACCGTATGCCTCTATACCTTACACAAGGTAAGGCAAAACACTTACTAAAGAACATTGTTTACTCAAAAACTTTTAAGAAATGACAGGAAAATACCAACTCAATTCTATTCACGGGGGTTTTAGGAACCTCCCATATTTTATGCATTATCATCTAATAAATATTCATACATTTTATAGAACTAGGAAAATGGCTCTTACACAGAGAGCTTTTGAAATTCTGTGAGTGCTGCTAAGACTGCAGGCACAGAATTTTCTGGGTCCGAAATATACAGTACCATATCATCTGCATATAATGAGATTTTCTGTTCCAGTCCTTCTCTGCTAATCCCCTTTATCTGATCAGTATTTCGACAATGTATTGCCAGTGGTTCAATGGCAATTGCAAACAGCAGCGTGACAAAGGGCATCCTTGTCTTGTGCCACGTTCTAGTTTAAAGTAGTCTGAGCAAATGTTATTGATGCAAACTGAAGCTTCTGGGTTAGTATACAGTAATTTAATCCATGCACAAATGTTCGGGCCAAACCCAAACTTCTCCAATATAGTAAAAAGGTATTTCCATTCAATCATGTCGAATGCTTTTTCTGCATCCAATGATAATAATATTTCTGGGGTGTTTGATTTAGTTGGTGAGTATATTACATTAAACAGGCGTCGAAGATTTGAAGATAAGTGTCGGCCCCTAATAAATCCAGTTTGGTCTTGTGATATTACGAGGGGAGCACTTTCTCCATCCTTCTAGCTATGATTTTAGAGAGTATTTTAACGTTGTTATTCAGAAGTGAAATTGGTCTGTATGATGCACATTGTAATAAGTCCTTATTTTGTTTTGGAAAGACAGTGATTAGTGCTTGGTAAAGGTTTGTGGAAGAGATTGGTTATCTCTGGCTTCTGTAAATGTTGCTAATAGGAGGGGAGCTAGCTGAGCGGAGAATTTCTTGTAAAACTCTGCAGGGTAGCCGTCAGGGCCTGCTGCTTTTCCACCTTGGAGTGACTTTATAGCATCCAGTAATTCTGATAATGACAGAGGTTTATCGAAGTTCCTCCACACTAAAAGCGTCAATTTGTGGTATCTGTAATGTATCCAGAAATGCATTAGATTGTATATTGTCTTCTTTAAACTCAGTAGTATATAGGGATTTATAGTAGTCTCTAAAAGTGTACATTATATTTTTGTGTTCGATGATTTTATCTCCGTCGTGTTAGTGATTACCGAGATTGCGCTGCATACTCTTGCTTGTGAATTTGTTGCTAAAAGCTTATTAGCTTTCTCCATGTTCATAATAATGATGTCTGGATTTGTAAATTAGTTGTTCAGTTTCTTTAGTTGTCAAGAGGTTTAATTCTGAATGTAGAGCCTGCCTCCTCTTATGTAGAGTCTCGCTTGGTAGTCTGGCATGTTCTTCATCTATTTTAGTAATTTCGCTTTTTATCTCTGCTACTTTCTTCGCTTCGGATTTATTTCTGTGGGAAAGATATGAGATAATCTGTCCTCTTAAGAAGGCCTTAAGAGTTTCCCAGAGTATTCCTGCAGAGATCTCAGGGGATGTATTTGTCTCTAGAAAGAATTTGATTTGTTTGGATATAAATTCAGTACAATTCTCGTCAGCTAATAGAAGCGGTTGAGGCCATCTGCGGGTGAGTGTATGGGGCTTAGTAATTTCAGCTCCAAGATCATCGGAGCATGGTCTGAAATAACAATAGCATCGTATTTACAAGATTTAATCTTAGGCAAGAAGTTATTATCTATAAAGAAGTAATCAATCCTTGAGTAGCAATGATGTACTGGTGAGTAGAAAGAATATGTTCTTGAATTTGGGTTTAAAAACCTCCAGGGATCTGATAAGTTGTGATCAGTTATAAACTTTGTAATTATCTTTGCGGTGTTAGTTGCCATTGCCCCTGTGGAGGAAGTCTTATCTAAAAGTGGATTTAAACACAATTAAGGTCCCCAGCCATTATAACTTTATGAGTGTTCAGATTGGGAATGGATGCAAATAAATTTTGTATAAATTCCTTATCATCAACATTAGGTGCATAAACATTTATCAAAATCATTTTACAGTTAGATAAGTCTCCCATGACCATTACATATCTCCCTTCAGGATCCAATACTACATCTGATGCTACAAATGGTACTGTTCTATGTATGAGAATTCCCACCCCTCTAGTTTTCTTTGTAAAACTAGAATGGAACATTTGGCCAGTCCAGTCTTTTTGCAGCCGGAACTGATCCTTGCTTAGTAAGTGGGTTTCCTGTAAAAATACTATTTTAGCATTTAGACCTGTTAGGTGAGAAAGTACTTTCTTTCTCTTTAATTCGTGATTCAGGCCTTTAACATTCCAGCTTACGAAGTTAACTGTCCCATCATGGAGACACTGATTCTGAGTTTTTGATGTCATTTTATAGTCTTAACTGGAAGTGAAATAGTTTAGGTCTTAATTTCCTATTTCCCCAAGAGTTGTTGCCATGCAGCTTATTATTACGTTGATAGTTATAATTATAAAGATTGAGATGATAGATTAGGTATAGATCAAGCCTGCTCTCTTTCTCTTCCCCCCTTAACCCCCCACCCTCCCTTTTTGCCTCCCCAGTGAGGCTAAAACCCACTTCACGCAGTCCCAGTCCTCTGACATACCCAGAGACAGAGCACGTCCAAAGCACAACAAGCCCCCATGCAGTGGCGCTTTAGGGTTAAAAGATAGAGATATCTGTTACCAATATAGTCTTTAAAAGAGGAAAAAAAAAAGAATTTTGCACTTAATATATATATATAATCTTCAGCAATTTTAGTGCATTAAGATGATACCCCCAGATAATAAACCCAGGTGATGGTGTTAAAGATGTGTCCAAAATAAGCATAACAAGTCTTAATGCAGTAATAGCAATAACAGTAAACCAAGGGTATGATATTGAACAGTCTCATTTATGGTACACATGAAATAATTAGAAAAGAAAAAGAGAAAAAAAAAAAGGAGGAAAAGTAATTAAGCACAATAAAACATAAACATATAGCGCCCTAGTAATACTAAGTAATAATAAGAATATATGAGAATATATGCTGATAAAAAACCCGTATTTTAAAACAAATAGATCAGACAGTAGATTATTAATCCTAGCATTATCATTTACCGCCATGACTCACAATTATGTATCAGAATAGTCCCGGGATCAGCTTTTTTAATTCATTTTCTGCTTCTTCCTTGCTAGCGAAAACATAGAAATGACTGTAAGAGCCAATCTTAGAAAGTTAAAGTTTTGAGTTAAACTCATATTAATGTTTGCTTAATCTGAATAGAATATAAATTCCTTTCATAGTCATAACTTATGGTATAGTCTTTTCCCCCTATAAATTAGCAAGAGATAGAACCTTCTTACTATAACTGAATAACAGTGTGATAATAAGCTCAGTTTGTTTGGAACAGGTCCCAGTAAAGAGGGACTTGAAAGACCCATTTTAAGCTTAGAAATGGGATAAGCATACAGTTTTCTGACCGATTTGAAATGGTTCAGAAATGTTAAGTAAGAAGTAACGATTTGAGATGTAACAAGATTAGTTTAGAACTGAACTTTTCTTAACATTAATTTTTCCTTTTTTTGTGTGAACTGTTTTTTACTTCAAATCTTAACTAAACTTTCAAAAACCAAGATATTTTGTCTGTGGAATCATTTCTGCGCGTCAGGCTTTTGTTGAATCCCATTTTTTGAGTTGAAGCTGCAGAACTTTGGTACTTTTGGGAAAATGCAGCTACATTTTCGTCAGAAAACTTGCTATCTAAGGCCTGAACTGGAATCTACCATCCGAGAACAGAGGACACTTCTGCTATAGAACTTGTCAACGAAGGAAAAGAACTGAATCATTCAGATGGTACTGTGATATTATCTACTATCTTCGCATGATCATTAATGAAAGCAAGGTCGCCGTACCTTGAGAAGATTTGAGAGACTGTGATATTATTTAAGGACGTCTTGGAAAAAGACATTTTGGATGATTGGATGTGCTTTTGTTTGAGTCATTGGAGCCTTGTTTCAAGGAATTAATCTGCTTTGTTGGAACGTCTCTATTGTGACGAAATTGCTGTTAAGAAACGTCTTGTCATTTGCTCGAACTGATGTCATGGCAATGTCTAAACTGAGCTCAAGTGAGATCGGCAGTGATCTGAGTACAGACTCGAAGTCAGAAAATATAATTAGAGATCTTAAAGATCACATAAGTCAGAGGAAAGATAATCTTTCCGTGTTAATAACTGAGATCGAAAGTCTTAAAAACATTCCAGGAAACCGCTTAATTGTAGCTAAAAGATTTGAAGATTTTTGTGTGACGCACAGAGAGATGGAAGAATTACACGAAAAGCTACTATCTACCTTAAGTAAGGAGGGAGCAATTAAGAAACAGAAAAGACATTCGCAAAGCGCTAAGAAATGGAATGAATTCTGTCGCTACTACGGCATGGCTAGAAGACGCAAATAGACTGTTAGCACATAAAGCTGATGAACAACTAGTTAATCAATTCGAAGAGATACAATTACAAGAACGGGTTCGCTCAAAGTCAAAAACACGAAAGACATCTCCTCAGTTAAATCGCGTTCTTGATATCAAACTTGATTCTTTAGCCAGAAAACGCAGCCATTATCGTCATCTTCTACAGCAGTATTGATTGAACAATCGACACTCGATAGTATCCTAGAAACGCTACGTCAACTTAAAGTTAAAGTTGAAGATCTGGAACAAACCACATTTATCACAAAAACCGACACTCAGAGCTCTGGAAATGATATACTAAATGTGCTAGCGGAATCAAGTCAAATATCAGAAGAATCAAACCGAATGTCAAAGGGGCCAACTCGAATGTAGTAAAGCAATCACTGAAATGGCTAAATCGTTAACTGATCAAGACAACACCTGCTCCAACACCCCCTGCTCCGCGTGGTGAAGTACCTCATAGGCAGGTCCCTTTATTTTCAGGAGACCCATTAGCTTATGCAGATTTTATCAGAGCCTTTGATAATGCTATTGGGGATGTGTTACAAAATCCTCAAGATAAATTAGATTATTTAATCCAATTCACAAGAGGTCCTGCTCAGGATCTAGTTAAAGGCTGTGTGCACTGCCATCAACTCTAGGTTATGAAAAGGCCAGAAAGCAACTGGAAATTTATTTTGGTGATGAAGTATTCATAGCTGATGCATACATGGAAAAGGCATTGAAGTGGCCTCAAATAAAACAAAATGATAGTGCAGCTCTGAGAGAATATGCATCCTTTCTTGATAGTTGTATAGACGCAATGACAAGTGCAGGAAGTCGAGATACATTCAGTAACAACCCAAATATTTGTATAATAATCTCTAAGCTCCCATACACTTTACGAGACAAGTGGAGAAGCTGGGCTTTTAAATTTAAAGAAAAGGAAAGTAGAAGGGCAGGTATTGATGAATTAATTACTTTCTACATCGCCAGGTGAGGATGATGATGGATCCTTTTATGGAGATGTTACACAAGGTAACATGGAGAAAAAGGAAAAAACTGACAAAAGTAGGTCTCCTCAGAAGTACGGACAGAGATCAAGTATTTTCACCACCAATATTTCTGATGTAGCCGAAAAGAGACTCAAGAAATCTCTGTCAAAAATACTGTTAATGATACTGTGCATTTAAAACCTTGTGCATTTTGCAGTGACCAGCATATTCTCTGAATGTAAAAAATCAAAGAATTGCCACATAAAGAAAGAATAGACTTTTAAAATCTAAAGGTTTATGTTTTCGTCTGTCATCTAAGTAAGAATTGTAAAGAGAGAATGAAATGTCAGACATGTTCTTACAGCACCCAGATATCCTGCACATTAAAGGGACAGTGGAGCAGTATTTAAAGCTACGCTAGTGTGGCAACATCTACTGAAACGGAAACCGAGACTGGAACTTGTACCTTTACAGGGGCTGGAGAAGAATGCACTACAAGTAGTTCCTGTTAAGGTAAAATCCAAGAAAAGTGAAAGGTATGTAGAAACATATGCCTTTATAGACCTCGACAGTACAGTAACAATTTGCACTGAAAGGCTCCAGAGACAACTGAGCCTTCAAGGGAAAAGGACGCAAGTATTCCTCAAAACTATGAGTAATTACGATGATGATTCAAAAATGCTAACCCAATGTTCTGTTTTATCAGATTTACAAGTCTGTGGTCTCAATGATGTTGAATATATTGATTTGCCAAAGGTCTTCACACAGGTCTCCATTCCAGTGAACAGAGAAAGCATTCCACTACAAGAAGATATCGATAAGTGGGCATATCTTAAGGAGGTACGTCTATCTCATATTGACTCTGAAGTTGATCTTTTAATAGGAATCAACTATCCAGAAATCTTCAAGCAGTCACGAATCATACCTAGCCAAGGAGGTGGACCTCACGCTATGAAGACTGCACTTGGATGGGTAGTTGGTGGACCATACAAAGAGATAGACGACCTCGCAAAACAAAGTGGTAAGATGCCTAAACATTCAATCAACAGAAATTGAAGATATGCTGCTGCAACAGTATAACACAGATTTTCCAGAGCGCAACTGTGAAGAAAAGAGGAAATGTCACAGGAAGACATCAAGTTCATGTGCATAGCTTCAGAATCTGCAAGACTGGTAGGTGGCCACTATTGTTTAAATTTGCCTTTGAAGGATGAAACACTTAAAATGCCGAATAACCGCTGCATTGCTGAACAGCGTGCTATTGGACTCAAAAGAAAATTGAGCAAAAATTCAGGTTTCCACGAAGACTATAAAGCCTTCATGAAAGACATTATAGACAATGGCTATGCTGTTAAAGTACCCAAAAAGGCCTGAATTGCAATGAAGGCAGAGTGTGGTACATCCCACATCACGGTGTGTATCATCCAAAGAAAAATAAGATTCGAGTAGTCTTTGACTGCACTGCCACCTACCAGGGGATTTCACTTAATGAACAATTACTAAAAGGCCCTGACCTAACTAACACACTCATTGGCGTCCTTACAAGATTCAGAAAGGAGCCAGTAGCCTTAATGGCAGACATTAAGTCAATGTTCTACCAAGTTAAGATACCAGACAAAGACACAGATCTTTTACGTTTTCTATGGTGGCCTGAAGGTAATCTAAGTAAAGACCTAGAAGAATTCAAAATGACAGTACATCTTTTGGTGCTACTTCTTCACCCAGTTGTGCTTCTTATGCTTTACGTAGAACAGCCGAAGATGCCAGAGATACATTTCCTGAGGAAGCTGTTAACACCGTTCTCAACAACTTCTATGTGGATGACTGTTTAAGGTCAGTGACAACAGAAGAACAAGCAATAAAGCTGGCAAAGGACCTCCAAGCTCTATGCCTCAAAGGGGGATTCCATTTGACTAAGTGGGTGAGTAACAACAGAGCAGTTTTATTGTCCATACCTGAAGAAGACAGAGCTCATGAACAAAAGGACTTAGATTTGAGCCACAGTCTCCTTCCCACAGAGTGCCCTGGGCATCCAGTGGTGCACAGAAACTGACAGTTTCAAATTTCAGATTAAGTTGCAAAACAAGCCCGCTACAAGGCGTGGTATCTGTCTGTTGTTAGCTCAGTTTATGATCCACTTGGTTTTCTAGCACCTGCGTTACTGCCAGCAAAGCTTATTCTAAGAGACTTATGTAAAGAGAAATTTGGGTGGGATGAAGAAGTAGAAGTCAAACACATTCAGAAATGGAAAAATGGATGGATGATTTGAAGTTACTTACAGACTATAAAGTGAACAGATGCTTCAAACCTACTGGGTTTGGAACCATAAAGACAGCACAAATGCACCATTTTGCAGATGCTAGTGAAGATGGATATGGCACTGTCACTTACCTTGTTTAAGAATGAAGAGGGCAAAAGGCATTGTTCATTCCTGATGGGCAAGTCAAGAGTTGCACCATTGAAACAGGTCACAATTCCAAGAATGGAGCTGACAGCAGCCGTTGTGGCAGTTAAAATGGACAAAATGCTTAAAGGTGAGCTTCAAATGCCCTTACAAGAATCTACATTTTGGACTGACAGCACCACGGTGCTAAAATACATCTCAAATGAAAGCACTCGATTCAAGACCTTTGTTGCCAACAGAATCTCCGTGATCAGAGATCATTCACAACCTTCACAGTGGAGGTATGTCACATCTGTCCTTAATCCGCTGATCAAGCTCTAGAGGGCTAAGCATAGAAAACTTTCTCAAGAACACCACATGGTCACATGGTCCAAGTTTCTTATTGAAGTCAGAACGTGAGTGGCCAAAAAGACCAGATCAACTGAATGATTCATTCTTTGAAGATGATCCAGAAATTAAAATTTGTGCAGTTAACATGACAAGAGTAGGAGGCAACGAACCCATCAACAAACTAATCACTTACTTTTCAGATTGGCATCGCTTGAAGAAAGCAGTAGCTTGGTTTCTCAAGTTTAAAGACATACTGTTGCACTTAAGAAATGAAAGAAAAACATTTCAACTAGAAGCCAGTCAGACTAAAGGTAATCCAAAAGAACAATAAATCACTCATCACAAAACACATGAAAAAATATAAACGGACTTTAAAACCAAGTCCAATTTCTCTAGATGACTTAGTTAAAGCTGAAACAGAGCTTATCCGTCTAAGTCAACAGCAAGAATTTCCAGAAGAATTAAAAGCTCTAAAGAAAAAGACTTGTGTTAAAAAGAACAGTCAAATCTATAAACTCGACCCGATCATACAAGATGGAATATTAAGAGTTGGAGGAAGACTCTGTAAAGCTGCAATGCCCGAAGAAGCTAAACATCCTGCAATTCTACACAAGCATTCACATGTTGCTTCTCTCATATTGCAGCACATTCATAAACGCGTCGGACATTGTGGGCGCAACTATGTGCTCGCACAATTACGGCAGAAATACTGGATACCTCATGCAAATTCAGCTATCAGAAAAATAATTTCAAAGTGCACAACATGCAGAAGATACAATGCGAAAGCAGGTGAGCAAAAAATGGCAGATTTGCCAGAAGATCGCTAGCATCAAACCAACCACCGTTCACTAATGTTGGAGTTGATTATTTTGGCCCCTTCCTAGTCAAAAGAGGAAGAAGTCTAGTCAAGAGGTACGGAGTAATCTTCACATGTCTAACAACCAGAGCTGCACATAGAGATGCACATAGCTTAGACACTGATTCTTGTATCCAAGCCATACTCGATTTACGGATAGAAGAGGACAAGTTAAAATCATGCGCTCAGACAATGGAACAAATTTCGTTGGAGCAGAAAGAGAGCTACGAGAAGCTATTAAAAAATTGGAACACAAAAAATCAGTGAGCCTATGATGCAAGAACAAATCAAATGGATTTTAATCCACCATCAGCCTCTCACCAAGGTGGAGTGTGGGAAAGACAAATCAGAAGCATAAGAAAGATTTTAAATTCAACACTAAACCAACAAACACTCGATGATGAAAACCTTCCTACAATGATGTGTAGAGTGGAATCAATACTCAATAACAGACCCCTTACGAAGACATCAGATGACCCAAATGATTTGGAACCACTCACACCCAATCACTTGTTATTATTGAAGACAAAACCTGAAATACCACCTAAACTCATTTCAGAAAATGAACCATACCCAAGAAGACGCTGGAAACAAATTCAATACATGGCGATTTGTTTTGGAAAAGATGGACAAAAGAGTATTTGCCAATACTTCAAAACGTCAAAATGGCTTGCACCAAGAAGAAATTTTGAACCAGGGGACGTTGTTCTAATTGTAGATAAAGCTACACCTCGCAATTCCTGGGTAATGGGTCGAGTCATCAAGACAATGCCAGATGCCAAAGGTGCAGTCAGAAGAGTTTGTGTGCAGACCAAAACCAGCACACTGGACAGACCCGTGAATAAACTGTGCCTGCTTCAAGAAACAGCCAATGTTTGAAATATGAAATTTTAAAATGTTTGTTTGCAGTGTTATTGCTAATGATTTGAAAAGAATAGTTAATATAAAGGTAATTGGCTCATATTGAATTAAAGTAAGTAATTGTCTCCTCCTGCATAGCCAATTAGGGGCGGAAATGTAAGAGCCAATCTTAGAAAGTTAAAGTTTTGAGTTAAACTCATATTGATGTTTGCTTAATTTGAATAGAATATAAATTCTTTCATAGTCATAACTTATGGTATAGTCTTTTCCCCCTATAAGTTAACAAGAGATAGAACCTTCTTACTATAACTGAATAACAGTGTGATAATAAGCTCAGTTTGTTTGGAACAGGTCCCAGTAAAGAGAGAGTTGAAAGACCCATTTTAAGCTTAGAAATGGGATAAGCATACAGTTTTCTGACCGATTTGAAATGGTTCAGAAATGTTAAGTAAGAAGTAACGATTTGAGATGTAACAAGATTAAGCTTAGAATTGAACTTTTCTTAACATTAATTTTTCCTTTTTTTGTGTGAACTGTTTTACTTCAAATCTTAACTAAACTTTCAAAAACCAAGATATTTTGTCTGTGGAATCATTTCTGCGCGTCAGGCTTTTGTTGAATCCCATTTTTTGAGTTGAAGCTGCAGAACTTTGGTACTTTTGGGAAAACGCAGCTACAATGACCTTGCCATTCCACTTTCAGTTTTGCCGGATACAGGAGGCTGTATTTGACACTGGCTTGCCGTAGCCGCTGTTTAATATTATAGAAGGCTGCGCGTTTAATAGCTGTTGCTGGAGAGAAGTCAGGGAAGATACGAATGTGGCTATTTTCATATATAATATCTTCCTTGTTTCTGAGGAGTGCCATCACCTCTAGCTTAAATGATAATCGTTCAAAACTAACTATAAAAGATCTTGGTCGGGGTCTGACGGTGTTTGATCCGCGTACGCGGTAAGCCGCTGCTATCTCAGATTCTGCTTTAAAGTCGCCCCCGATTATTTTAGAAAAAAGTTCAGTTGCGAATTTCACAGGGTTTGAACTTTCCCGATTCTCCGGCAGACCTTCAATTCTGACATTATACCTTCTACTCCCATCTTCTAAAGCAGCCAGTCTGTCTCCAAGTTTTTCTCCGAGTTTTTTACATTCGGAACTGACATTTACTGCTCTTTCCTCGGCACTGGCAGCTGAATGTTCGGCCATTTCGATCCGATTCGCGAATGTCTCCTTAAGATGCTCCAATTGATCAGCAAGCGTGCTCAGTTTAACCGAGTTTTTCTGAATGCGCTCTTCAATTTTACCCAGCACCTGTCGAAGTTCAAGTTGTACCTCTTGACGCAGCCTTTCATTTGCCTGTTGGATTTCTTGTTGGAATTCCTGTCGCAGCCATTCATTGGCCTGTTTCATCTCCTGTTTCAATTCCTGTTTCAGTCTCTCAAGTGCCTTTGCCGTTGTTTTCTCATTAGCCTTCTCTTTTCTTTATATCTTGCGTGAGCTCAGCGAGCAACACTTTCAGTTCAGATAGCTCAATTGTGCCTTCTTGTACCGTAGATGAAGCAGCAGACTTTGCTGAAGCCGGTGTCCCCGCTGCTCCAGTCCCGCGTAATTGCGTAACTGAAGCCGCGGACTTCCCGGCCCTTTCCAGTTTCAGGTAATCTTCTCCAATCGGCGAGCTATCCACATCTGCACTCACGATCGCACCTTCGCTCCCCTTTTCGCTCTCAGCCGGCGACGATGTAGCGGACCGTGGTCCCGAGGAGTCTGTGCTTTCGCCCATCTGATCCAGGTCTGTCTCTGATAGGCCATATCTTGAACTGGGGCTTGCTGATCGCAGCTTGGATGTAGCTTTAGTTTTCGATTCTTTCGAACCCCCTTCTTGCTGGCCATGTTTATATGTGCTTACATATACTGTAGCAGTCCCTCTCGGGTTGAATAAATACAGGATATCTCAGAATAATAAGCAAATAATATGAAAAATAGCACCACTGCTAGCGGAGCTCCACTTCAGACGTCCATCTCTCGCATCGGACGAGACCAAGAAGCCATATCTTGATTATTTTTTTTTTTGTATTTTTTTTGACAACGTATATCCTTAATTTTATAGGTTTATTTTTAATTTTTTTTCCTTTTTATAATTTTTGTGTGTGAGTATTGACACTATATATATTCCTGCCCCAGGACTTTACTTGTCAAAGGATTGATATAGTAAACAGTTTTTTTTACTTTTTTCTTCCCGCCGTAATTCTTTTGTTTTCACTCTGCTGGCGTCAACTCCTGGTCTTTCACAGACTACTAGCAGGTTACTTACTCCCGTAGGTAGCAATGTGACAATTATGTTATTAATATTGGATGGTTGTGGGTTGAGAGAAATTACATATTTTTACTGTTTAGTAATTAAAGCTTGAGTTTATATCTGAAACAAGACTGAAAGTTACTGAAGTTTTAATTTCAAGTAAAATGTAGTTTTTCCATACACCATACATTTTTATATCCGGTGTTGTCCATAGTTCATCTATCCATCCATCCATTATCCAACCCGCTATATCCTAACTACAGGGTTATGGTGGTCTGCTGGAGCCAATCCCAGCCAACATAGGGCGCAAGGCAGGAATTAAATCCCGAGGAGGGTGCCAGCCAACTGCAGTGTCCATAGTTAAATTTTGGTAAATGATTGTAATTGATTCTGAAATGTACATAAAGTTAATGAGGAAAGTTTTAGCCTTCAATACGTATTTATTTATTTAATTTTTTTTCAGTTTCAGATGGAAACGAATTTGAAATTAGTGAAGGTTCGATAGGATCTAATACAGATGAAAGTTTTAAACCTTTACCAGTTTCATTTGATAGCAGTTTTCCGAGTTCCGAGGATGAGGAGCAATTTCTGGTAATTTGTGACAGAATTCATGTTGCTGTGCTGAAGCTGCTAGAGTTGAAGGTAAGAATTATTAGTGCCTTTAGAACATTTTCATCCCTTGGGACATCTGAATGTTTCATTATAATGCAAGAGCAAATTAAAATCTACATAATGGATTTTTGGTAATTCTTAAATGTTATATCTGTAGCATAGTGTACAGGTCACAATGGAAAAACCTGTATTATTTATTAGTAAAAATTGAAAATTGTGGCATCAGTCTGAACAGCCTGTTTCAGCTGAGCAGCCTGGTTTTAACAAATTTACTGGTATACAAGTATACAAGACAATATGATGAAGTAATGTAAATTTAATAGGCTTTGTGAATATGTTCTCCCACCTTTGTTTTGAACCTTTGTTATGAACATAGTCTCACTCTTGCTTTTTTCAGGGTTATTCCCAGTCCACAAACAACAACAACATTTATTAATATAGCACATTTTCATACAAAAGATGTAGCTCAAAGTGCTTTTACATAATGAAGAATAGAAGAATAAAAGATACAGTAAGAAAGTCAACATTAATTAACATTGAATAAGATTAAGGTCCAATGGCCAGGAAGGACAGAAAAAACAAAAATAAAACTCCAGACAGCTGGAGAAAAAAATAAAATCTGTAGGGATTCCAGACCATGAGACTGCCCAGTCCCCTCTGGGCATTCTACCTAACATAAATGAAACAGTCCTCTTTGTATTTAGGGTTCTCACGGAAGGACTTGCTGATGAAGGTAACGTAGACTTCTGGCTTTTAGTCCATCAATGTTGGAGCATCACGATGCTTTGAGTAGGTGGTGGTGGCGCAGGCCGCCACCACAAAGAAACCAGAAAAAGAAACAGAAGAGAGAGTAGGGGTCAGTACGGATTTTAGAGCCACCATGAATAGTTATTATGAAGAAATTGAACATACAGAGTATCAGGATTAAGTTAAAGTGAAGTTATGAAAAGGCCATTTTAAAGTAATGTGTTTTCAGCAGTGTTTTAAAGTGCTCTACTGTATTAGCCTGGCGAATTACATAACAGCAGAAGGCGGCCTCACCACTTCTTTTAAGTTTAGCTTTTGGAATTGTAAGGAGACACTCATTTGAGGATCTAAGGTTACGATTTGGAATATAGGGTGTCAGACATTCCAATATATAAGATGGAGCGAGATTATTTAAGGCTTTATAAACCATAAGCAGAATTTTAAAGTCAATTCTGAAAGACACAGGTAACCAATGTAGTGACATCAAAACTAGAGAAATGTGTTCGGATTTTCTTTTCCTAGTTAGGATTCTAGCAGCTGCATTCTGCACTCGTTGCAAATGATTTATGTCAAATGCGGCACTCAGATCGAGGAGGATGAGAACAGATAAATGGCCTCTGTCTGCATTTAACCGCAAGTCATTTACTACTTTAACGAGTGCAGTTTCTGTGCTGTGATTTGTTCTAAAACCTGACTGAAATTTATCAAGAATAGCATGTTTATTGAGGTGGTCATTTAACTGCATAATGACTGCCTTCTCTAGAATTTTACTTAAGAAGGGCAGGTTAGAGATGGGTCTGAAATTTTTTAAAGCAGAGGGGTCAAGATTATTTTTCTTGAGTAGGGGTTTAACTACAGCAGTCTTAAGACAGTCTGGGAAGACCCCCGTATTTAATGACGAATTTACTATGTCACGAATATTATCAATTAGCACGCCTGATACTTCCTTGAAAAACCGTGTTGGTATTGGGTCAAGGATGCAGGTTGAGGGTTTCAATTGAGAGATTATTCTATGTAAATCAGGTAAATCTATCCTGGTGAAAGAATTAAATTTGTTTATAACAGAGTAATGGGGCTTAGGAAGTTCCGTAGTGTTGGGGAGATGTACTATGTTATTTCTAATATCATTAATTTTTTGATTGAAAAATACAGCAATGTTCTCACAGGTTTCACTGGAAATATTTTGGGGGCATTCCTTTGAGTTACCTGGGTTTAACAGATGATCAGTTGTAGAAAATAAGACTCTGGGATTACTAGCATTGTTATTTATAATCTTTGAGAAATAGCAGCGCCTCTCAAGACGGACTGTGTTATTGTATTCTGTTATTTTAACCTTCAATATCTCATAATGGATAGTTAGTTTAGTTTTTCTCCATTTACACTCAGCTCTATGAAATGTTCTTTTTAAATCAGACACTCTTTGGGTCTTCCATGGAATAACAATGCTAGAAGATTTTTTAACTATCTTTTCAGATGCAACTATGTCAACAGCAGTTCTTACTTTAGAATTAAAATTTTCCACCTTACTATTTACATTATCCTCGCTATTATAGTTGACACTATAAACGGACTGATTGCTTAGAATGTTTGTAAGTTTTAAAGCTGCTACAAAGTGCAACATGACTGCTTTATAGCATGTAATGACCTACCTAAAATACTTAATCTGAGCATTTGAAATTTGTATTTTTTCATTTAATATATTCTGAAATTTGTTCGATTGCAAAGAATTGTGCTGTGGAGTCATTATCAAAAGTAGAAACCACTCAGAAAGAGTAAGCACAGCAAGATTTGTGCTTATTTTTGTGTTATAAGTGTTCTAATTCTGTACTGTGCTATTGTTGCTAATTATGCTGATTTTTTTTTATTTTAGAAATTTAATTCATATCATTTTCCTTAGTTTATCCTTTCACTACCTGATCCTATAGTTTAATAAGACACTTTTGCCTTTTTCTATGCATACTCTTTCTAAATTTACAGCATGAGATATTGGTTTGCCACTGAGTATGAAATTACTATCTTAAATGTAATAGAAATGGTGCCAGGCAGGCAATGAATAACGATTTAACAATTTGTTGTTATGCAGATAAATCAGATTTCAGTGGAGGTGTGTTACTTGTGATCTCTGAGACTGCTGACATTATTCATATACCAGTATATGTGTGTGTGTGTGTATATATATATATATATATATATATATATATATATATATATATATATATATATATATATATATATATATATATATATATATATATAATTTGTTCATAACTTAGTAAACTCTTGAAAAGCAAAAACCTTAGTGTGGCATTGAGAATTCTGCAAAAGATTTCACAAATTACAGATAACAACTGTGTCATTTGTTCATTATCTATAGCTATCTTTGGGTATGTATGTTTGTAAAATATGTGTATCTTTTTTGTTACAACAGGTCAATTATAATAAGTATTTAAAAGCAAAAGTACATGTTTCTGAGATAAAGAATAATTGCTTCAAGTAAATTATATTGCTTTTATCAGTGCTACAAGCAAACTCTTTTCTATAATGAAGATTGCACAGAAGCTTCCCCTTTTATAATTAGGTATTCAAGGGTACATATTTTCAGAGTTTAAAGTGTGCAGGGCAAAACATATTTCATCCCCACTGTTGTTCAAATGGCATCTTTTCCCCTCCAGTCTTTCCAGATCTAATTACATAAATAAGAACTGTAAAAGTAATGGAGTCATGGTAGTATGTACAATTTATGTTATAATTAGTCTTCTGGTATCCAGAAAGATTTCGTTCACACTGCACTTTAAAAAACAATAATTAAATCTATTTTTCATTGTGATCCCAAATTCCAAATATTGGCGCAGTTTTGTGTGTGATAAGGAGTTAGTTCTTTATTAATTAGATGACAGTTATAGGTAACTTCTGCTTGAGGCTGATTGTTCTAAAGAGGTAATACGAGCTATTTGATCCAAGGACATAATTTTTCCCCAGACAGAACTGGCATATCTGTTCATATTTAGTAAATTATTGGAAATTCAAATTTTCTTTTTTTTTTTGTTTGTTTGTTTTTCAGTTACATCATATAAACAGTATTGATATATATCAAAAGTGAAGATCAAATCTCGATATGTCCACATTTGTTAACAAAGAATAAGCATTTCATGGGGTGTACTTAGGTCTGCATCTACATACAGCTATGTGAAAGACTAACAACTACACCATGATATAACCTGTTTTACTTAGTAGAATCATACTTTTTTTAATTTAATAAAACTCCTGGGTCGGATTCAGCGGGTTGGAAAATGGATGGATGGATAGTTTTCTGTTTAAATGAAGTATTGTGTCCTAATGTATCCTTTCCTGACAACAGTAAAAGAAAGGCAAGAAGTAATTCCAGACAGTGTTGCAGCCCATTCCTGAATCTTTTAGCCCAAATTCATTGGTGGATAGCTCTTCTAATCTCTAGGTGGCTAATTATTTATTTAGTTCAGGTCATTTAACATCCCTTTATCTGAAAGCTGCTGTGCATTGAATATTATCCAAATATTTCAAATTTCTATAGGTGTGCTTTGGTGTGAAATCTATCGGGGTGCTCACAAAGGAATCCGAATGTAGGAATGTATGTTGCATTCTTTATGCATACTACAACAATATGTAAATGGTGTTTATGTAGAAAATGAGCTGATCAAGTTTATGATGTGTTATTGTGGTGGAGAAATCTTCAGGACAAACAAGCAGAGTCTTCAGAAAGGCAGTCATAATTTAGACATTATTGCAGAACATAGGCAACCATTGCAAAGCACAGAAAGCCTGTCTCAGTTCATGAAATGAGCATGCTGGATTGTGTGCGACTCGTTTTTATTTCAGTTCTAATCACAAAACATCCCCTTTTTGTACCTATTGCTCATCATCTACTTTACATGTTCACAAAAATGACCTTGTGCTGTATCTGTTTTCACAACAATTACCTCCCTTGTAAACTCCTTTCCCCAAATAATCATCAATCTTTTCATAACAGTCATTAGGACTCAAAGGTCATACTGGCCGCCTGGCCCGTAGATAACCATCACCTGATCATGTTTTATGTTCCTCACATTTCTTATTTTGAGCTAAAAAAAAATTGGTGGCATTTTAATTAATCAATCCTCATTATTAAGTTGGAACCAGAGTGACCCACATATGAGAAACTGAACTGTTCAATCAATAATTGCTTGTTTCACCAGCATCCAGTAAGACTTAAATCATAGGCAGCTGTACTAGTAAGCTCAGCACGCAGCTTCACTAAGCTGATGGAGCTGAATGTAGACAGATGTTTTGCTAATCAACTCTTAATCTCCTGTATAGCTCAATGTTAGCTAACACAATGCAGCTTGCTTTTAACGTGATCGTTTAGAATATTCATAAGACTTAAAATATAAAATTAAATGTGATTTAAAAATGTTTATATGTTTAAAGTGTTTATGTGCTAGCGTGCAAGTTTACTTCGTTTTCTGTAAGTTTAAGGGCCTTAAAAGCTTTTTGAAATTTTGCTTGGTCTTTGGTCAGTCAGAAGGCCTAGCAGAGCTGTCATGTCTCAAAGTAAAAGCTGGTTTTACTAAGTTACCTCAATAAACACCGCTCCCTTGGTTCATAGAGAACAAGGCTAGTGAAAAGCAAGCAGGCCACATTAAGAACGAAAGCAGCGGCCTGTTAAATAATAGTACCTATCTACGCCTCTTGAAAAAGTTGCAAAGCAACTCCTTTTAATAGTCAATAGATCTAAAACCAATAACAAGGAGTATTGATCCTTGATTTAAACCTCAACAATGTTATTTTGTTTTCTGAATTTTTTTTTCCGTAAAGTCTGACAGTAGAGTATAAAAACTTCAAGAAACAAAAACTCTAAATAGTCTTTCATAAATTTATTTTCCTTA
Source organism: Polypterus senegalus (assembly GCF_016835505.1). NCBI lineage: Eukaryota > Metazoa > Chordata > Cladistia > Polypteriformes > Polypteridae > Polypterus > Polypterus senegalus. The sequence goes on along the minus strand of NC_053159.1, from coordinate 75,519,736 downwards.
TATATAGCAGCAATTCTTGGAGAAGCCTAGAATTAGAATTTACCAAAACTTAATTTTTCTGTCACTCATATGGACACTTAATTTTCCAAGTGTCTATCTGAATGTTTTATGTTCCAACAAACTATCCCTGTCAGAACATGTTCCTGCTCTCTACAACCCTGAAAAAATAAATTAAGCAGGTTCATGGCTAATATTCTACAAAATCAATTGTTGCTTCAAAGCACTGTACAATACTGGTCAGCATCTAGACAGGTTTATAGATAGACAATAGTTTTCTTGTCCCAAGAAGGAAATGCATTTTTTACACAAAGTAATATAACAAAGAAATGCACACTAAGAATTCTAAAAGAGAAAACTTCTGACTAATTATACAGTTTTGGTATTTTCTTAAATTGTGATGCATAAAACTTCTTCTTTTTACATGTTTTTATTAATATTGTTTTTATCATAAATAAGCGGAATGCTGAACATACCATTCAGGAACAGCCGCATTCAACTGCCATGCATGGAGATCAGCAATTGCAACAGAGACAGGTTTGTGCTTATTTCTGTGTTATAAGTGTTTTAATCCTGTAATGTGCAGTTGTTGCTGTAAAGTATGCTGATTCTTTATTTAAGAAAATTTAGTTCATATCACTTTCCTTAGTTTATCCCTTGACTACCTGATCCTATAGTCTAATCAGACATTTTTGCCTTTTTGTATGTATACTCTTTCTAAATTTGCAGCACAAGATATTGGTTTGCCACTGGGCATGAAATGACTATCTTAAATTTAATAGAAATGGTGCCAGACAGGCAAAGAATGATGAGTTAACAATGTGTTGTTATGCAGAGCTGTCATGTCCCAAAGCAAAAGCTGGTTTTACTAAGTTCCCTCAATAAACACAGCTCCCTTGGTTCATAGAGAACAAGGCAAGTGAAAAGCAAGCAGGCCACATTAAGAACTAAAGCAGCGGCCTGTTAAATAATAGTACCTATCTACGCCACTTGAAAAAGTTGCAAAGCAACTCCTTTTAATAGTCAATAGATCTAAAACCAATAACAAGGAGTATTGATCCTTGATTTAAACCTCAACAATGTTATTTTGTTTTCTGAATTTTTTTCTTCCGTAAAGTCTGACAGTAGAGTATAAAAACTTCAAGAAACAAAAACTCTAAATAGTCTTTCATTAATTTATTTTCCTTATATATAGCAGCAATTCTTGGAGAAGCCTAGAATTAGAATTTACCAAAACTTAATTTTTCTGTCACTCATATGGATACTTAAAACATTCAGATGGACACTTGGAAAATTATGTTCCAACAAACTATCCCTGTCAGAACATGTTCCTACTCTCTACAACCCTGAAAAAATAAATTAAGCAGGTTCATGGCTAATATTCTACAAAATCATATGTTGCTTCAAAGCACTGTACAATACTGGTCAGCATCTAGACAGGTTTATAGATAGACAGTAGTTTTCTTGTCCCAAGAAGGAAATGCATTTTTTACACAAAGTAATATAACAAAGAAATGCACACTAAGAATTCTAAAAGAGAAAACTTCTGACTAATTATACAGTTTTGGCATTTTCTTAAATTGTGATGCATAAAACCTTCTTTTTACATGTTTTTATTAATATTGTTTTTGTCATAAATAAGCGGAATGCTGAACATACCATTCAGGAACAGCCGCATTCAACTGCCATGCATGGAGATCAGCAATTGCAACAGAGACAGGTTTGTGCTTATTTCTGTGTTATAAGTGTTTTAATCCTGTAATGTGCAGTTGTTGCTGTAAAGTATGCTGATTCTTTATTTAAGAAAATTTAGTTCATATCACTTTCCTTAGTTTATCCCTTGACTACCTGATCCTATAGTCTAATCAGACATTTTTGCCTTTTTGTATGTATACTCTTTCTAAATTTGCAGCACAAGATATTGGTTTGCCACTGGGCATGAAATGACTATCTTAAATTTAATAGAAATGGTGCCAGACAGGCAAAGAATGATGAGTTAACAATGTGTTGTTATGCAGAGCTGTCATGTCCCAAAGCAAAAGCTGGTTTTACTAAGTTCCCTCAATAAACACAGCTCCCTTGGTTCATAGAGAACAAGGCAAGTGAAAAGCAAGCAGGCCACATTAAGAACTAAAGCAGCGCCTGTTAAATAATAATACCTATCTACGCCACTTGAAAAAGTTGCAAAACAACTCCTTTTAATAGTCAATAGATCTAAAACCATAAAAGGAGTATTGATCCTTGATTTAAACCTCAACAATGTTATTTTGTTTTCTGAATTTTTTTCTTCCGTAAAGTCTGACAGTAGAGTATAAAAACTTCAAGAAACAAAAACTCTAAATAGTCTTTCATAAATTCATTTTCCTTATATATAGCAGCAATTCTTGGAGAAGCCTAGAATTAGAATTTACAAAACTTAATTTTTCTGTCACTCATATGGACACTTAATTTTCCAAGTGTCCATGTGGAAAATTATGTTCCAACAAACTATCCCTGTCAGAACATGTTCCTACTCTCTACAACCCTGAAAAAATAAATTAAGCAGGTTCATGGCTAATATTCTACAAAATCATATTGTTGCTTCAAAGCACTGTACAATACTGGTCAGCATCTAGACAGGTTTATAGATAGACAGTAGTTTTCTTGTCCCAAGAAGGAAATGCATTTTTACACAAAGTAATATAACAAAGAAATGCACACTAAGAATTCTAAAAGAGAAAACTTCTGACTAATTATACAGTTTTGGCATTTTCTTAAATTGTGATGCATAAAACCTTCTTTTACATGTTTTTATTAATATTGTTTTTATCATAAATAAGCGGAATGCTGAACATACCATTCAGGAACAGCCGCATTCAACTGCCATGCATGGAGATCAGCAATTGCAACAGAGACAGGTTTGTGCTTATTTCTGTGTTATAAGTGTTTTAATCCTGTAATGTGCAGTTGTTGCTGTAAAGTATGCTGATTCTTTATTTAAGAAAATTTAGTTCATATCACTTTCCTTAGTTTATCCCTTGACTACCTGATCCTATAGTCTAATCAGACATTTTTGCCTTTTTGTATGTATACTCTTTCTAAATTTGCAGCACAAGATATTGGTTTGCCACTGGGCATGAAATGACTATCTTAAATTTAATAGAAATGGTGCCAGACAGGCAAAGAATGATGAGTTAACAATGTGTTGTTATGCAGAGCTGTCATGTCCCAAAGCAAAAGCTGGTTTTACTAAGTTCCCTCAATAAACACAGCTCCCTTGGTTCATAGAGAACAAGGCAAGTGAAAAGCAAGCAGGCCACATTAAGAACGAAAGCAGCGGCCTGTTAAATAATAATACCTATCTACGCCACTTGAAAAAGTTGCAAAACAACTCCTTTTAATAGTCAATAGATCTAAAACCATAAAAGGAGTATTGATCCTTGATTTAAACCTCAACAATGTTATTTTGTTTTCTGAATTTTTTTCTTCCGTAAAGTCTGACAGTAGAGTATAAAAACTTCAAGAAACAAAAACTCTAAATAGTCTTTCATAAATTCATTTTCCTTATATATAGCAGCAATTCTTGGAGAAGCCTAGAATTAGAATTTACCAAAACTTAATTTTTCTGTCACTCATATGGACACTTAATTTTCCAAGTGTCCATGTGAATGTTTTATGTTCCAACAAACTATCCCTGTCAGAACATGTTCCTGCTCTCTACAACCCTGAAAAAATAAATTAAGCAGGTTCATGGCTAATATTCTACAAAATCAATTGTTGCTTCAAAGCACTGTACAATACTGGTCAGCATCTAGACAGGTTTATAGATAGACAGTAGTTTTCTTGTCCCAAGAAGGAAATGCATTTTTTACACAAAGTAATATAACAAAGAAATGCACACTAAGAATTCTAAAAGAGAAAACTTCTGACTAATTATACAGTTTTGGTATTTTCTTAAATTGTGATGCATAAAACTTCTTCTTTTACATGTTTTTATTAATATTGTTTTTATCATAAATAAGCGGAATGCTGAACATACCATTCAGGAACAGCCGCATTCAACTGCCATGCATGGAGATCAGCAATTGCAACAGAGACAGGTTTGTGCTTATTTCTGTGTTATAAGTGTTTTAATCCTGTAATGTGCAGTTGTTGCTGTAAAGTATGCTGATTCTTTATTTAAGAAAATTTAGTTCATATCATTTTCCTTAGTTTATCCCTTGACTACCTGATCCTATAGTCTAATCAGACATTTTTGCCTTTTTGTATGTATACTCTTTCTAAATTTGCAGCACAAGATATTGGTTTGCCACTGGGCATGAAATGACTATCTTAAATTTAATAGAAATGGTGCCAGACAGGCAAAGAATGATGAGTTAACAATGTGTTGTTATGCAGAGCTGTCATGTCCCAAAGCAAAAGCTGGTTTTACTAAGTTCCCTCAATAAACACAGCTCCCTTGGTTCATAGAGAACAAGGCAAGTGAAAAGCAAGCAGGCCACATTAAGAACGAAAGCAGCGGCCTGTTAAATAATAGTACCTATCTACGCCACTTGAAAAAGTTGCAAAACAACTCCTTTTAATAGTCAATAGATCTAAAACCATAAAAGGAGTATTGATCCTTGATTTAAACCTCAACAATGTTATTTTGTTTTCTGAATTTTTTTCTTCCGTAAAGTCTGACAGTAGAGTATAAAAACTTCAAGAAACAAAAACTCTAAATAGTCTTTCATAAATTTATTTTCCTTATATATAGCAGCAATTCTTGGAGAAGCCTAGAATTAGAATTTACCAAAACTTAATTTTTCTGTCACTCATATGGATACTTAAAACATTCAGATGGACACTTGGAAAATTATGTTCCAACAAACTATCCCTGTCAGAACATGTTCCTACTCTCTACAACCCTGAAAAAATAAATTAAGCAGGTTCATGGCTAATATTCTACAAAATCATATGTTGCTTCAAAGCACTGTACAATACTGGTCAGCATCTAGACAGGTTTATAGATAGACAGTAGTTTTCTTGTCCCAAGAAGGAAATGCATTTTTTACACAAAGTAATATAACAAAGAAATGCACACTAAGAATTCTAAAAGAGAAAACTTCTGACTAATTATACAGTTTTGGCATTTTCTTAAATTGTGATGCATAAAACTTCTTCTTTTTACATGTTTTTATTAATATTGTTTTTGTCATAAATAAGCGGAATGCTGAACATACCATTCAGGAACAGCCGCATTCAACTGCCATGCATGGAGATCAGCAATTGCAACAGAGACAGGTTTGTGCTTATTTCTGTGTTATAAGTGTTTTAATCCTGTAATGTGCAGTTGTTGCTGTAAAGTATGCTGATTCTTTATTTAAGAAAATTTAGTTCATATCACTTTCCTTAGTTTATCCCTTGACTACCTGATCCTATAGTCTAATCAGACATTTTTGCCTTTTTGTATGTATACTCTTTCTAAATTTGCAGCACAAGATATTGGTTTGCCACTGGGCATGAAATGACTATCTTAAATTTAATAGAAATGGTGCCAGACAGGCAAAGAATGATGAGTTAACAATGTGTTGTTATGCAGAGCTGTCATGTCCCAAAGCAAAAGCTGGTTTTACTAAGTTCCCTCAATAAACACAGCTCCCTTGGTTCATAGAGAACAAGGCAAGTGAAAAGCAAGCAGGCCACATTAAGAACGAAAGCAGCGGCCTGTTAAATAATAGTATCTGTTGTGGAAAACGTACCCCCAGACACAGACAGACCGACACCAGGAAGTCCAAAACACGCTTCTTTATTTTCTAACTGTTTCTACACCACAATGTCCTCACACCAACTCTCTCCACTGTCGTCTTCTTCTTCTTCTTCTTTCTCTTTCTTTCTTTCTCTCTCTTGACCTCCTTCCTCCTCCTCACAAGCTTCGTCTCCTTCCTCCCAACTCTGGCTCGTCTACTGGAAGGAGGCGGCCCCTTTTATTATGACCCGGATGAGCCCCAGGTGCTCTCCCTGACGTCACTTCCTGGTGTGGTGGGAGTGTCAGGAAAGCACCTGGAAGCACTCCGGGTCTTCTTGGAGTTATTTCCGGCAGCACTTCCTGGTGTGCCGGAAGTGCTGCCATCCAGGTTTCCCACACTGTCCGGGCGTGCCCTGGCGGTGGCCACGTCCTCTCAAGAGCGTCCCAGCTCCCTCCTTGTGGTCCCCAAATAGGCCCGGCAGCTACCCTCTCGTGGCCGTTGAGTAACATTGTCTACGTCGGGGACTATCCAGGCGTCCCGGCCGGGCAGTGTCCCCGCTCATCTGTGACACTGTCTACGCCACTTGAAAAATTGGCAAAGCAACTTCTTTTAATAGTCAATAGATCTAAAACCAATAACAAGGAGTATTGATCCTTTATTTAAACCTCAACAGTGTTATTTTGTTTTATGTATTTTTTTCTTTCGTAAAGTCTTACAATAGAGTATAAAAATTTCAAGAAACAAAAAATCTAAATGGTCTTTATTAAGTTTTTTTTCCTTATACTGTATATATATTTTTGATTGTTTAAAGAATTGTTGGGGTGATTTTTTCCTTTTTTTATAAATTCACAAAAGGCAACTCCAGTTGAGAACATCAAATTGGGGCTAAGGTTCTGTCATTTTCCGTTCCTAATAGAATTCATTTTCCTAAGAGTAGGAGATTTTTTGTGTGTGCTGGGTTCCTCATTCAACTTAAGAGGAACTTGATACACTTTGACTAATCAGGAGGCTGGGGGTGGGACATGGCAAGTTCGTTCTTTTGATATAAAGGAACATGTCTGGACATGTCCTCGAGAGAAGGGGACAGGGAGGGGATTGCCTGCCAACAAACAGGTGTTGATGGGCCGGGGGACAATGTAGAGGCAGCATCTGTCTCTTGACACATGCCTTGTACACTCAGGTGGAGGGGGTGGAATTAAGGAGGGACTGACACCCATCAAACAGCTGTTGACACATACCTTGACCAATCAGGAGGGCGAGGGCGGGATTAAGGCGGGACCTACACCCATCAAAATGCTCTTGACACATACATTGGCCAATCCGGAGGGTGGGGGCAGGGTTAAGGATGGACCTACACCCATTAAAATGTTCTTGAAACATACCATGACCAATCAAGTGGAGGGGCGGGATTAAGGAGGGGTTGAGGTGGGGGCAGGCTGTAATTCACCAATCAAACGACAGGGAGCGGGATGCATCATTTACATCCACCAATCAGAGGAATGGGGGTGGGGTCATCAATCATCTTTGATTGACATTTTGACATATACCCCCTGACATATTACTACTCCCTTCTTTAAAAACCACAGTACCTTCTTCAGCTGGTGGCTCCCCTGCTTCTCCCATCTGGGCCCTGCACCAGGGGAGTCGCCCTACCTGCAGCTGACTTCTCCTACTTGTCTGGTAGCCTTTCGAACCCTGGCTCCATAGTGCTCCGCCAGACAGAGACTCAGGTTCACCCAGAGACCAGGGCACTCACACTGGTGTTTCCACCTCCAAAACCTCCAACTTCCACTGCCTTCCATTGCCTTACGTAGCAAGCTCTCCTTCATTGTGGTCACTCGTGCTCCTCTGCAAAACTCGGCAGGAGTGACCCAATCCATCTGCCCCTGGGTGCCAGCCAAACACCCCGCTAGGGCTCACTTCCTAGCTGCCTTCTGCTGCCAATGAGCTTGTTCTTCCTGCTCGATCACTCACACCTGCACCGGCTCTCAGCTTTCAGCTTCTCCTTCTTCCTCCTCTAATCTCCGTTCTCTTTTTTGATCTTTCTTCCCCTCCTCCGCACTCACATTCCTACTATATATAATGGGGATGTAGCACAGTTGTGGTGATTAGCAGCTCCAGCCATCAATCACGGACATGGGCAATCCCACATCTGTGCACTTTAGTGTGGGAACTGCCCTGGCCACACTACCACATCCTGTCTTTAAGCTACGAGTCCGGCAATTATTTATTTAAAAGCTGGCCTTTTCTTCTAAGCTGCGCACCCGCTATACCTCACAGTGTATATATTTGCTAATTTAGTAAAATCTTGAAAACCACAAACGTTAGTGTCCCAGTATTAGGTGACAGTTGTGTCATTGGTTTATCATCAGTTCTTTACCTTTGGGTATATATATTTGTAAAATATGTGGAAATGTCATGTTTCAAAGGGTAAATTATAACAACAATAGAAGCAAACATACATGTTTTTGAGATAAGCATTAATTTTTTCAAGTACATTACACTGCTTTTATCAGTGCTACAGGCAGACACTCTTCTATACTGAAGATTGCCAAACAGCTTCTTTAATATTTAAGTAGTTTAAAGTGTGGAGGAGAAGGGGAATCTCATACCGTTTTTCAAATAGCATATTTAGCCCTCCACTCTTTACAGATGTAATTAAATTGAAACTACAAAAGATATGGAATCATGCTAGCACGTAGAATGTATGCCAAAAGTAGTTTCCTGATATCCAAAAAACCTTTCTTTCACACTGCACTAAAAAACAATAGTTAAATTCATCTTGCATTGTCATCATTAATTCCAAATGTTGGTCCAGTTTGTTTGTTTTAAATTTGATTAAAACTGCTATTAAAGCTTTTGTTTATATCCTCCAGTTCCTCTGGTAAAGCACCATACATAGTATATATTTGTATAGAATGTGTTTTTTGTTTATGTATCTGAATATCCCCCAAAATTCCATACAGGTGCTACTTTGTACATTTTTGTGTGTGTGCATAAATTAATATAATGATTATCCCTGCTGTTTCACAGTTACAGCAATCTATGTCTGAATACCAGGAACGCCACCTCGTGTGTGTGTGTGCGAGTGATTGAGTGTGTGTGTGTTTTTCCCCTTCCCTCTTTATACCACTGGCCTTTTAGTCCACCTTTTAAAAAAAACAGTGATGACTTCCTTTTTTTATAATAATACTAGCAAAATACCCACGCTTCGCAGCGGAGAAGTAGTGTGTTAAAGAAGCAATGAAAAAGAAAAGGAAACATTTTGAAAATAACGTAACATGATTGTCAATGTAATTGTTTTGTCACTGTTGTGAGTGATGAGTGTTGCTGTCATATATATATATATATATATATATATATATATATATATATATATATATAGCAAAATACCCGCTTCGCAGCAGTGAAATACTGTCTGAATATTTTATTAATAAAAAGTAAACACTTTTAGACTGAACGAAAATATGTAAAAAATTAATTGTTAAGGATCTATCTGTATACCACATTGTCAGTTCGGCCCTCTGGTTGTAATATGACTAAGCTGTGTGCTGAGCTCACTCTTGAGCATGCAACATACAGTTGGCCATGTGAAAAGCAATCCCGCCTCAAATCAATGCCAACCTTTTGTAGTGTTTGTCCCTGAGACTTATTAATTGTCATTGCGAAGCAGAGCCTTACTGGAAATTGAACGCGCTTTGAATTGAAATGGGAGATTAGATGGTATAACGGGATGCGAGGAATAAAAACTGTGTCACCTGAGGCACTGCCAGTAAATATAGTTGCTTCAATTAGGTTGTTTTGTAGAGATGTGACCTGAAGTCTTGTGCCGTTACAAAGTTTCGGTGGTTGTAAGTTTCTGCTTCCTTGGCGAAGCTCGTAAACGAAAGAAGACACCGCAGTGAACACAGAAGAGAACCTGTGGATTAAATAAAACCTACACAATAACTGTAACAATCGTAATAAATGAACAATAAAATAGAAGAGAACCCGTGAATTAAATAAAAAGGTTGCTTCGTTGGTGAAGCAAGGAAAAAGGACTTTCTTATATGTCGTCGTTTTTAAAACAGTGCAGAAGCTGTGAGAAAGCTGCTTCCTTGGCGAAGCTCATAAACGAAAGAAGACACCGCAGTGAACACAGAAGAGAACCCGTGGATTAAATAAAACCTACACAATAACTATAAAAATCGTAATAAATGAACAATGAAACAGCGGAGAACCCGTGGATTAAATAAAAAGGCTGCTTCGTTGGCAAAGCAAGGAAAAAGGACTTTCTTATATATCGTTCGTTTATAAAACAGTGCAGAAGCTCTGATAAAGCTGCTTCCTTCGCAAAGTAAGGAAACGACTGAAGAGACGGCGGGGACGCAGTAAGTGTTCGGCAAGGCAGCTGAAGCGCTGCATTATGGGATCTGTAGTTTATTATGTTACCAGTGCTTCATATCCCCGGGCCATTAATAACAATAATACAGTATATAAAATGATCTCGCGGGCCGGATATAATTACACGCCGGGCCGGATGTTGCCTGCAGGCCTTGAGTTTGACACATATGGAGTAAATAGAACTTGAAAAGATATATTTTTTCGTACATCGAGCCCGCGTGCTATTGTGGTTTTGCTTGCATGCCTCAATAAGTCATCCTCCCCTCGCTCTTACTTTTTACCGCTCATCTAATGAATACACTGAGTATGGCTTTACCAAAACAATCATTGATGGCGAATAAAGTATCCATTATTCGAGTATGTAGATCGGGTATATATATACATATATATATACCGCGTATCGCAGCGGAGACGTAGCGTGTTAAAGAAGCTATGAAAAAGGGAACATTTTAAAAATAACGTAACATGACTGTCAATATACAGTAATTTATTTTGTGAGTTTTACTGAGTGTTGCTGTCATCAAGGATTTGATTATCATTATTTCTTTCAATCAGGTTCGTATTTGTAGGATGTGTTGTGTTCAAGTTACATTCCGTGTTTGTCAATCGTTGTAAAGATGACAGGTTTCATTCATCGATTCGTTTCTTACTGCATCAATAAACAGCTCGTCTTCTTCTTTATCTGAGACCCGACACACTGCATGCACGGGTTTTTTTACACTGTCTTCCTTTAGCGGGACATTGACTTTTTCCACCGTGTGCTTTGTTTCCACAGTAGCTGCATTTATGAATATGCTTGTATGTATCAGACGCTTCATATTTTTTGCTGCCTTTTCAATTGTGTAATTCGGTTTTTGTTCAGCGTTTGGAACTGTTGCTTTTGTCTGTGCACTGCGTCAGTTCATGTGAGCCGCTCGGTGTACATGCATCGAAGTTAACCAGCTGTGCTGGTGCCATGTCGTGCTATGTCCATGGCTGTATCTAATGTTACCGAAGTCCCGGCACTTAAAACTTTCTCTCGCAGTTTCGCTGAGTTTGTGCCAAACACCACCCTGACCATCTCATTTTCCTCTGCATAAGGACAGTCCTTCACCCGTGAATATTTACCCGTGGCAGTTTGCTATTGGATTACCGCTGACGGACGGCCTTATATGGGTAGGCACTAAATTACAAACGCCAGCGACAGCCTGTCTATGAACTTAATTTAAAGTTTAGGTTTACATCGTGCTTTGTTTCCGAAGTAGCAGAACTCATAAATATGGTTGTATATGTCACTCACTCGCTTCTTATTTTTTCGCTGCCTTCTCAATTATATAATGCATGTTTTCTTCAGCGCTTTTTGGGCCTCTTCCTGGTTTTCTACGTACTGCGTGATTACGTGGAAGGCGTGATGATGTCACATGAAACTCCGCCCCCACGGGTTTCAAGCTCATCTCCATTACAGTAAATGGAGAAAAACAGCTTCCAGTTATGACCATTACGCGTAGAATTTCGAAATGAAACCTGCCCAACTTTTGTAAGGAAGCTGTAAAGAATAACCCTACCAAATTTCAGCCTTCTACCTACACGGGAAGTTGGAGAATTAGTGATGAGTCAGTCAGTCAGTGAGTGAATCAGTGAGGGCTTTGCCGTTTATTAATATAGATAGACTATCCTCTTGAAACCTTGCGTTTAACAAAAAGATAAGACGTCAGAGCTCTCACGTTATCTGTGAGTTCCTATTGATCTGAATTACAGTCCTGTGTCACACACGCGTGTTTAGGAGACAACTAAAGGGCTTAAATACATGTAATTCCACGCCGGACCAGGGGGTGGCGAAGTGCACTAATTCTCCCTCTCGATCTTTTACAGACCATTCTAGGGAAATCCTGCCCGGCTCTGGGGCAGCCAATGACGTCACTTCTGGTTTCGGTCCTGATGACATCACTTCCTCCACTGGCCATTTTAAGCTGCCATCTTGCTACCAGTTAATCAGTTCTGTTTTGGACTCAGTTGTGTGAACATGTCTATTATTTTGACGCAGTTTTGCAGCCGGGAAAAATTATACGGGTGGCTGCGCCAAACCTTTTCCATGTCTGATGGTCGCTTTTGTGACACCTGTTAGAGTATGGCAACTATCCCATGAATAATATGGAATTAATTATGTTTTAATAATACAGGTGCTTTAATTCCACATATGCACAGTGACATGGTTTTTTTCTCCTTGGGTTTCACATAGGAACATTAGATTTAAAAAAATCTGTATAATCTATATAAAAAAGATATATTTGCAGTGGATTTGTGCTTTAATCCATGCAGAATATTATTTTGTATACAGGGTGGTCCAGATCTAATTATGCAGATCCAGATCGTCTTGATGACTTTGATTTATGTGGGTACGATTCCAGCTTGGCGTGAAGACGATTCTTCATGTCGTCAGTTTGCACACTTCTCGATGGTCCGGGATTTTTTGGGTGATTTTCTATGTAATAAACTTAATAAGTTATAGCGTAATGAAAATTGCATATTTAGATCTGGACCACCCTATATATTCTACTTTTTTATTTACTTGACTGTATTTTTAGCTGAAATGTTTTTCCAAATAAGCTTGCAGACCATATGGGGATAGGGATCATTAATTTGGAAGTTAGACAGGTTAAATGCTTTGGTCAGTGATCCCACAGTGAACCTGTGGTGGGTTTGGAATGGGATTTGTGTTTATTTTCCAACACTGTAGCCACTAAATAATTAATAAGTGACTTTTTAAATCTCATCAGTCTAAAAATTATTAAACACAACTATATCTGCCTCATAGGAAAAAGGAAATTTCTTTAAAGTCCTTAGTACTAGGGTGTTGTACCGTGTTAGCCATTATGAATGTAGAGAAGAGCCAAGCAAAATGACACCTTTTATTGGCTAACTAAAAAGATTACAATATGCAAGAAATTCATAACAATAATCTCAGAATGGAGGTGGAACTGCTACAAGAGCAACTAGTGAAACAGGAGGAAAAATTGATTTACCAGCAGATATCACTTCAATCTCACTGTCTCAGTGAAACAGATAATCTTGTTAGGGCTTTGGTGAATTCAAGTCACCCTCCAGATAACCTTTGCAGTAATACATACAGCATTTTAAAGGAGAGTTCTGTAGAATCACCTAAGGTGGTGAGGAAGAATGAAACCTCTCTTGAACAAACACAGGGTTACCTTTCAGAAATAAGCACTGTCCATAATTCATGGCTTGCTGTCTCACTCAACAAATCAATTCCATTTGAAAGAATCCATTCAGATCCTGCTGACATTAGTAGCTGCCAGTCAGTACCTACTGTTGCATGCGGCTGGGGATGGTACCTAGCCGGGATGCCCAAGAGGACCGGAGGAGCGCTTAAGTCTCCTCCAGACCACGAGGGGGCGACCGCCCTGGTGGCTTTGGGGACCACAGGTACAGAGTTCCGGCGGAAGATTGTTGGGAGGCACCTGGAGCACATCCGGGTGGTTATAAAAGGGGCCGCTTCCCTCCATTCAATGGCTGGAGTCAGGTGGAAGAAGGACGAAGTCTTGGTGGAGAGAAGTGGAGGCAGACCTGAGAGAGAGAGAGGCACTGTTGAGAAGGCCTGGACTTTGGGGTTTCTGTGTGCACTACTGTATATATTATCTGTTAAATAAATGTGTTGTGGGTGAATTAACGATGTCCGCCTGTCTGTGTCCGGGCTGCTTTCCACACTACTATGTCTGTTTCTGTCGATGGCTTTTCCCTCCCAGATTCTGTTAACACAGAAAGGTATGTTAACATTTTGATAAATACATCAATAAATAGTATATTTAAACTGAAATTCAAGCAATACTTAAATATGTCCGTATTTACTATTTTGTCTTTAAGAAGTGTCTTGTCATGCTATAAAGTTAAAAATTACACAAGATTTTCTGTCCTATTGAAAGATGCTTTTATATATTCAGATAAAATTAATTTCACTTCTGAATTTCTTCAGTACTGATTGTCAATGTTTTTGCAGACAAACTGGCCAATTAAAATTAGCTCTCTAATGTTAAGTTTAAAAAATGTTAAAAAACAAAATTTAGAAGTACAATATTGATTCTCAAAGTTAATGAGTGAGTCTGATAGTCTGAAACACTGAATTCTAATACAGTAATGATTTGACCAGTTCATTCTGCATTCAAAAGACTCTATGCTTATGGACCTAACATCATTTCTAATGTGATATTTTAGTAAATTACTCCATTGATTGCTACCATAACTGCTGATAAGTGTTTTTGGTTTTTTTTGTAAAATCATTTGTATAAGAAGAGTGCCACATTAGATGACAACAACTGGTTTATTTATCCAGATGTAACCACCCAGGCAGGCATTTAGATATTTCAGGATATTGACTTCTTAGTGTTATCCTTTTAGTCCACCTCCTATCTAGCTATTTCTCTGTCTAGAGTTGTTACTCTTACTAGCTTAAGCTCAATTGATTTTGTAATGCATATCCATCTTAAAGCCCAGATATGCTAAATTTTTATTCAATACACAAAGTGGGCTTTGCATGCTTTCGAGGACCAGGGCCACTGCTGGTCTGGCCATGACACTCGCATATCCCTGCTTTGCTTTACTGCCTGACTTTCCATGGCAGGTCATTTAATCCTAACCTTAATAATCTTGTCTTGTCTGTTTCTTCTACCTCATCATACTGACATGTCAGAGGTTGTTCATTGTGACCATTCAGCTAATTTTATTGGTTTAAAAAATCACTTGTCTGCCTTAGAGCGTGTTGCATGAAGAACAAATACATTTACGTTATAAAGTTGCATAGTTTCTTTCATCAGTCCAACTTTACTGTTAGACAATGGACAGACATGTGTTTCCATTGTAATTACTTTGCAATATTGTGATTTTCAGTATTAAACATAATTGGGTGTTATATTTATAACTTAAAACTTAACAGAAAAATATTGTTTGTTATTCATTTAATCAGAAAGATGCATAAGTCTATTCACTGACCAAGTTATCAATGCACTTTATTTATATGTGAACTGTTTTGTTTTTATTTTATTGATAATATTAAAATGCATGGCATTAAAGAAAAGCAGCAGATTTTTATCTTAAATTAAAATTATGGATGGAGTTTTTTCCCTTTCAGATATTTTAGTTGATAAATTCTCTTAATAACTGGTCAGTCTTGTTTCTATTTAGGAAAAAGGTTTTGAAAATTCATTCTTAACACCATGTGTTTCACCAACTGGAAGAGCAACTTCTCACTCCGTCCATGAATGGGTTAGCGATAAATATGGAACGAGTAAGTTGGAAGAAATAATCCCTTCTTATGAGAATGCTATTACTATAGATTTACTTTTTTATCTTCTTATTTACATAATCTCATATTTTAGCAAACAATTCTGAAAAGATAATGTAGTACAGTATGCATTAGAGATGTATTAGGAAAGGGAAGGGTAAAGATATAGACTTTATTGCATTTAATATAGAAGTTAGAAACTTACATTAAATACTTTAATATGTCAGATATGTAATGCTCTTCAGCGAATAAATACCTGCTCTTGATCTATAGCATATTGCCTAAGTTGTCTATGTATTGTATTCTTTCATGGCAGATGGAGTATCTTGATAGTTGCAAGAGTAACTTCATCCTACTAATACTTCAGTAATGCTTATCTAATTAAATATTGCAATATTTGTATGTATAGCAGGCATTCAGACATCAACCTGCCATTATCTTGATATACTACCGTTTGTGGACTGTTAAGAATATTGAATCTTTAAAAATACTAATTAGTCAGATGTGTATTTATTTTTTTATGTTTTTGTCTAATTTGAATATTGCATCAATTCAGAAATAAATCTTCATGTATTTTTGAGGCTATAATAACATCAATGGTTGAATAATATGACGTTGCTTACCTGAACACAGTTTAAGGAAATAACTGCTTTGAAACTACAACAGACTCTTATATGTAGCAATGATGCAAAACACAAATAGCCAGTGAAACCATGTGTATCCCACCCACATACTCTCAAGTGGAGAAGCTTATACAGGCTGTTGGAAAATCTAAACGGATTGTGTGTCCAGCTTCCTCTGAAAATGTACAAATTAATACTTCTTTACAGTCACGGAATCCTTTATTGTTCTTCAGTGTGCTTTTTTGAGCCTGTTAACTTGCTTATGTTCAATGTGTAAAAAAACAAAACAATTGCAAGTTGCCTTGGAAAAACATGTTAATTAGATATAAAATATTTTTATATTAGCATTGTTTCATCTAGAATTTCTAGATTTCTGGTGTTTTGCTTTATATCCTATTACTTCCAAATAAGTGTGCTTAAAGAGAAGTGATTTTGTTTGACTGAACAGTGCTTCCCACAGGTGGTGAGCAATAATCAAATTGCAAAATTTGTATTCATTATAGACTTTCCATTTTCATAGATTTAGGTTAAG
Organism: Polypterus senegalus; assembly: GCF_016835505.1. NCBI lineage: Eukaryota > Metazoa > Chordata > Cladistia > Polypteriformes > Polypteridae > Polypterus > Polypterus senegalus. Next base: position 75,503,218 of record NC_053159.1, on the reverse strand, counting down.
TATACCAGGTGTGGCATATGGTCATGGCCCTTGCCCAGCTGGGATGCCTCTACAATGGAAGGACGCGGGGAGGGAGCTTATCCTGTGCATTACCTCTACAGGAAATCCAGAGGACCCCCCCTGACTTGCAGTGGTGCCACAGGTTTGGAGCATGGAATCTCAACCCTGCTGGGGCCCATGGCAGCACATCTGTCACACCCTGAAGTGCTGCCAGAAGAAGGTCATCAAGCACCTGGAGCACTTCCAGGTGCCCTATAAAGGAAGCCTGCTGCCACTACTCTGGGAGCCAGAGTCAGGAGGTGGAGGACGAAGCTTACAAGGAGGAGTGAAAATGGACAGAGGAGAAGATGAAAGAGAGAGTTAGAAAGAAAAGAAGTGTGCTTTGTTCACAGTGTTTGTGCTGAGCACTATACTGTGAAGGAAGGAAAAATAAAAATTGTGTCCGTCTGGGTTGGGGTGGCAGGAGAGACCTCTAGTGTCCACAGAGGTTTCTTATTTTGCATTTCCTTTTTATAATGGAATACAGCAGTTCTTTCTTGCACATTTAAAGAGACACAAAGCACACAATTCTGTATCCACGTTTAATTGTTGCTTATGGCCCCCTCTTTGACCTTTTCCTGAATATTGCTTGAACTTGAAACTTGTCATCCACCTCTTGTCATTTACTCTGTATGTGTGTCCTCTTTTAAAATGTGCTTTACCTCTAACTCATAATAATTTTAATTCAATATATATTGTACAAAGTTCACATTTCAAAATAGAAAAATGTAAAATAAAGCACCAAAGAATGGAAAAACATACAGCAACACAATGCTAGAAACTAAAAAATATACAGTATGTACATCAGTACATATGAGATACAGTCTGTGTTTTAAGACTGGCCATTTGTCATACTGTTGTGGCTGTATGCATGTATGTAGTCTTGTGACAGCTCTGCAGTATCAAACATTTAATCACGTACATGTAATCATAAGTTAAGTGACAGTGAGATAAGGGCATGCATAGAACGTCAACTAAGAGAAGAATTCCATCATTTGAACACAAAAATAGCATCACCACATTTGTTTTAGTAAGTGATGACTGAACTTCGTTTGCAGTGTTTTGTTAGTATATCTATAGACTTTTAAATACATTAGGCAATTATTGTGCCAAAGTATTAGTAAATACATGGAAGGGTATTGTGCCTAAATTACAATGCCAAAACGGAATGGCAAATTATTCTGCTCCTTTAATAAAAGTGCTGCAAATGAATGAATAATATTGAGTAAAACACTTATTAATATGTAAAAGAAATTTTTGTTTCTCCTTAATGTTTTAAAAAAAAAAAAAAAAAAAAAGTTGCTCTCAAAAAAAAATTGGATTTTACAGGGTTCAGCACTAACTTTTAAAAATGATGCCAGCCTTAGCAACCATGCATCATGTTTTGGTTGCCAAAATGGAAAATAAACAAATACAGTAAATAAATGAGAAAACATTAAACCTTTTGAAGGACAGCTGCAGTAGAAAGTGTTTTTCTCCTTTTGACAGTGTTCTGGTGTCTTGAAAAACTTAAAAACCCAGGTCAGAAAAGCATAAGCTAGAGTATAGGGATTCCTTACAAGATGTTCTGCATAAAAAATATTTCACTTACTGATAATATGTTGCAATGTTGTATATTTTAATTGTATAATAACAACAACAACAACAACATTTATTTATATATCACATTTTCATACAAACAGTAGCTCAAAGTGCTTTACATAATAAAGAATAGAAAAATAAAAGACACAATAAGAAAACAAAATAAATCAACAAATTAACATCGAATAAAAGTAAGGTTCAATGGCCGGGGGGACAGAAAAAACAAAAAAAAAACCAGAAGGCTGGAGAAAAAATAACATCTGTAGGGATTCCAGACCATGAGACTGCCCAGTCCCCTCTGGGCATTCTACCTAACAGAAATGAAACAGTCCTCTTTGGATTTAGGGTTCTCACGGAAGGACTTGATGATGATGGTCACGTAGACTTCTGCCTTTTAATCCATCTATCATTGTTGGAGCATCATGAAGCTTTGAGTAGGTGGAGGTGGCGCAGGCCACCACCACAAAGAAAGCGGAAAAAGAAACAGAAAAGAGAGTAGGGGTCAGTACGGAATTATATGTATATACTCATTCTGTATAGCAAATGTCATGTATATAAAAAGGTTACAATCTTCCACATATTTTCTTATAAAATATTCTAACAACAGAATTAAACTAAATGTCAGTTGAACTTTTATTTCTTGCAGTTCGTTTTTTGTAATAGAAGCATTTCAGGTTAAGCACTTGTCATTTTCTTTCTTTTCTCACTGAGTAAATGAAGACGTGCACTAAATAATTATTTTCCTTTTTATAACTTTTATAAAGCTGAAAAATATGCTCTTGCTGCTTCCATTCATAAAGTTGCTTTAATGGTGTGTCGGAATGCAGCGGGTTGTCCATGCCTAGGCAACAGTGGTTTTGAAAGGGAGATTTTCTGTTGCAATGCAACATAACTGCTGTGAGTGGAAAACTCCAAGTTTTCCTTCAGCGTCTCTTTTATTGTGGTAGGGTTTTGAGGTTACCCTGCCTGAAAGCATTAAATGTTTTTTTCGCAATCCCCCATTCTTTGTTAGGTACTCCACCTGTACTCTAGTTCTTACTCTTGCACTCACCTGCTTTGGAAGGAGACAGTCCGCAGTCACACTATATTGCAGCTGGGATTACAGATTTCAATTTCACCCAGGGCTGACTGGCACTGTGCTACGCTTCACGTATTAGAGGATGTCTTCTCTTTATACCCCAAACAGCAAGACAGAGCATCAGTAAGGGAGGTGGTTAGTTATGTAACCCATTACCTGCTTCAGAACTATTTGGTACTGGTACAGAGATCAGAAAGCTTGTATTGATACCTTAGTGAACATGTTAGTGTTAATCCAACACTAGTCTTGACATAGATGGTTCTTTGCAGCTAGTGTTGGTATGATGCTTGTGTTTAAAAAAAAAATGAATGCACAAGTAACAGAACATTTCTAAAACAGTGTGTATGTTTTTCTTCTATAGAAGTTATTTTTTACCAGTGCCTGAATTTCTTAACCATCGCATAATCCATGTAGTCACTTGTTACGAATATAGGGCTATATATAAAATACACTCACATAGCAAATTATTAGGAACATGTATACACTTGTTTATCCTTGCAATTTTCTAAGCAGTTAACCATGTGGCAGTATACTGTATGTATGTATATGTGCCACGTTAAATGTTAAGAAAAAAGAGAGAAGGAAAAAAAAAATTGTTCCGACACCAAATTATTTTCATATCAGGTATTTTCAGCTGTAAATGTAAAACTGAGAAAAAATTTAATAATTCTTAAATGCACAGGAGCAGGTGTAACTGTTTAACATGTTGCTTGTTAAACTGTTGTTAAGAAAATCTGGACACCTGAGAGAGAAACTGAAACATTTTTCTCTCCATAAGGTGAAACTTTTATTGAGTAGCACATTTTAATTAAATTCAAAGCTTTTAAATTTTGCCTTGATCAATAAGTGCAAAGAAATTCCAGCAGCTCATCACAGCGGACATCAGGTCACATGTGCTCCCTGTAATTTAAATTTAGTCTGCTGCTTTATCATTTTGAATGTCCATTTTAAGCTTGCCCTATAGCTGCAAAAGCTGTGTCAACAACTAGCCCTCAGTCGCTATTGCTGATAGTGCTTGTGGCTAATGGTGGGTGAGATTATGATAAATAAAGGAAATAGGAAGTCTAGCAATGAAAATATTTCTTTAAATAGCAAAAATCAAATATTTATTCATATACAGTATCATGATTAATTTCAGAGATACTGAAGCCCAGGTCGTTTGTCTGCAAATCTGGTTGGATGAAAGCTGAAAATCTTTTTTGTAACTTATTTTATTTCATTTAGTTTTTACAGCTACTGTTATAGTTTCAAATAGTTTTAGGTTTTAACCTCTTTTTTTCTTAATTTTATTTTAGTTTATGATTTTTTTTTTTTAATAGTTTTCATCTTCGGTTTAGATGTAGTTTATGATATCCTTGGTAAAGAGGCTTTTTGAAAAGATGATATTTTCAGTCCATTCCCATGTCTTGCATTTTCCTCATCTTCATCAGGATCACAAAGGTTAAGCTCCAAGTTATTGTCATAAACCTGTCCCTTGTCATGGGGAAATGGGAAATTATAACCCTGCCTTTTGCTGCAGTAGTCACATACTTGCTTTGCCTTGATGATGTCCACATACAAAACAAAAGCAATGTACCCATAAAATTCTGATACTATAGTTGATTAAAATTTATATCACTTGCTGTAATTCTCAGGTTGCCATTCCACACTCAATGACTCATTGTACGAAAAAGAACACGCAGCCATATTAGAGTAATTAAAAAGTTTAGATAAGAGCAGAATATTCAGCTAATATTGAAGTTAAAAGTTTTCTGCGAGGGCTGCATTTCTTCAGGCAAGATGGTCTGCATTCTAATATATTCAGTGCCAAGGTTCTGTCTGAAAACCTCTGTAAAATAATTTTTCTCTCCTGACTATGTAATTTTAATTCAAATTCTTTCCATCATGTCTTGCTAGGATATGATAACTCTGTAGTGAGGTCTTTCTGAAATGTGTACTGTATTAACACTTTAACCTCAGTCTAAGTAAAACACTCAAACAATGCAGCATAAATCCAAATAATTAAATTATAATTTCACCTCTAAATGTGCACTGTATTATAACAACAGACTATAGAATAAATGAAAAAATCCACAGAAGGCGGCATTAGCACGAATAACTTTATTACCATTTTGAGCACCCGTAAAACACTCTGCCAATTTACCACTGTTCTTCAGAGACCTTAAATGTGGCCTTATTATGTTAAGAGTGTTAACCAACAAGTCTTTTTTTACATCAACAACAACAACAACATTTATTTATATAGCAAATTTTCATACAATTGGTGTAGCTCAAAGTGCTTTACAAGATGAAGAAAGAAAAGTATATAAAAAAAATAAGATTAGGCAATACTACAGGTGCATCTCCCAGCCATCGGACCTTACTTTATTCTTTGTTATTTAAAGGTGCATCTCAGTAAATTAGAATATCATTGAAAAGTTAATTTATTTCAGTATTCAATTAAAAAAGTGAAACTTATATAGATTTATTACACACAAAGTGGTATATTTCAAGCGTTTATTTCTTTTCATTTTGCTGATTATGTTTTACAGGTAATGAAAACTCAAAATACAGTATCTCAGAAAACTAGAATATTGTGAAAAAGTTCAATATTTTAGACTCATGGTGTCACACTCCACTCAGCTAATTAAACCAAAACGCCTGCAAAGGTGCCCTGAGCCTTTAAATGGTCTCTCAGTCTGGTTCAGTAGGCCACACAGTAATGGGGAAGCCTGCTGACTTGACTGTCTTCTGGACAACTGTAATTGACAACCCCCAAAGGAAGGTAAGCCACAAAAGGTCATTGCACAGAGTGCTGTATCCAAGTATATTAATGGAAAGTTCAGTGGAAGGAAAAATGTGGCAGAAAAAGGTGCACAAGCAACAGGGATAACCGCAGCCTTCAGTTGCTTCAAGAGCCACCACACACAGACATATGTATCCGGGACATGGGCTACAACTGTCGCATCCCTTGTGTCAAGCCACTCCTGAACCAGAGACAACATCAGAAGCGTCTTTCCTGGGCTAAGAAGGCAACGGAGTGGACTGTTGCTCAGTGGTCCAAAGTCCTCTTTTCAGATGAATGTAAATTTTGCATTTCATTTGGAAAGCAAGGTGACAGAGTCTGGAGGAAGAGTGGAGAGTCACAGAATCCATATTGCTTGAGGTGCAGTGTGAAGTTTACTCAGTGATAATTTGGGGAGCCTTGTCATCTGCTTGTGTATGTCCACTGTCTTTTATTAAGTCCAAATTCAGAGCAGCCGTCTACCAGGAAATTTTAGAACACTTCATGCTTCCCTCTGCTGACAAGCTTTATGGAGATGCTGATTTCATTTTCCAGCAGAACTTGGCACCTGCCCACACTGCCGAAAGTACCAATGCCTGGTTTAATGACCATGGTATCACTGTGCTTGGTTGGCCAGCAATCTCGCCTGACCTAAACCCCATTAATAATCTATGGGCTATTATAAAGAGGAATATGAGAGACACCAGACCCAACAATACAGACGGGTTGAAGGCCCTTATCAAAGCATCTTGGGTTTCCATAACACCTCAGCAGTGCCACAGGTTGATCACCTCCATGCCACGCCACATTTATTCAGTAATTCATGCAAAAGGAGTCCCAACCAAGTATTGAGTGTGTACGTGGACATACTTTTCAGTAGGCCAACTTTTCTGTATTAAAAATAATTTTTTTATTGGTCTTATGTAATTTCAAATTTTCTGAGATTCAGTACTGAATTGTGTGTTTTCATTGCCTGTAAGTTATAATCAGAAAAACCAAAAAGAAATAAACGCTCGAAATATGTCACTCTATGTGTAATGAATCTATATAACATATGAGTTTCACTTTTTGAATTGAATTACTGAAATAAATTAACTTTTCGATGACATTCTAATTAATTGAGATGCACCTTTAAATAGCAAAGAATAAAGTAAGGTCCAATGGCCAGGAGGATAGAAAAAACAAAAAAAAAACTCTGGATGTACTGGAGAAAAGAAATCTGCAGGGGCTCCAAGGCCACAAGACTGCCCAGCCCCCACTGTGTATAAACAGTCTTGTTAAAATCAACGATCCTTAACACTAGAATTACCAGAGCCTACGAAAAAACTCGTAATTCCGTCCCACCTTAAACTGCTTCTTAAATCCCTTCACACCTCTCCGCCAGCGTCCTTTGTTCTCTAAATGTGCTGATAAAGAGAAGCTAGGAGCAGCCGGCTATTCCATTCCCCACCAATTTAGAACGTGCACGAACTTCTCTCAGCTCATGCCTTGATTGAGTATCTGGGAGTGAAGTGGAGTTTTAGAGTGGAAATAATAGATCGTTGTTTGGAACACACGCATTTCATGTCTGTTCCGTTTCTACAGTAATCTGTGTCAACACATTGTTAAAACAGAAACTTTTTTATATTCTAGTAGTAGATGACAAAATGTAGGCATAAACTATATAATGTATGAAGCCTGAAGTCCAAATAGCAAAGAAACATTTTCACAAGAATAACACAATTGCACTTTTATTCAAACATATAACTGCAGAAACAAAAAGCCGCCTTAACATGCGACATTGACACCAGTTTACTGTAACTGACTCCGTGGTTCAATAGATTCAGCCCCGCTTGAATCAAGGGTGACGGGTTCGATCCTGCCCCTCTTTTGAGAAGTAAACTGCTCTTAGTCTTACTGTTTTAGAATAAAAGCATACATTTGATTTCAGTCTGTAACAGCCGGTGCAATTTATGATCTTTGTAAAGGTTAGCTTTTTTTTTTATTCACTTTTCACTCTCTCAGTCGCGTTCAGAATCAATCCATACAACCCCATCTGACACGGCTGTTTTCACTAAAGACGCTATAGCTCTGCAGTGTACCACGATGCATACTAACGCTACCCGGTTCTGACACACAAGCGCTGGCGAAGCTGCCTTCTTCGTGTCTCACCGTCACTTGCTTTTCTTTTATTCAGTTTTATTGAGTGTTCCTGCCAGTCCCGCATGTTGCTGTATGCTTTTCTTTTGTACTCCAGGACATGCAGAGGAAAGAATGGTAAAGACCAGTAACTTCGGCGCTATATGCAATCATCAGACACTCCCCATCTGCCCGTGTCGTTCAAACACAGGAACATATATTGGTGTAAAAGTATAACAAAAGTGCACTTTTATTCAAGTGCACTTTTTCCATCGCCTTTTCCTGTAAGAAGCAGTGTACACACTTCTCTCTATGCTGTGGTTTCTATTACACACCTGAAAGAAAGAGACAATACATGTGAAAATATCCAGCATACAGCAACATGCGGGACTGGCAGGAACACTCAATAAAACTGAATAAAAAGAAAATCAAGTGACGGTGAGATACGAAGAAGGCAGCTTCGCCAGCGCCTGTGTGTCAGAACCGGGTGGGGGGCGTTAGTATGCATCGTGGTACAGCACAGAGCTATAGCGCGTCTGTATTCTGTTTCTTTTGTACTCCAGGGCACGCAGAGGAGAGAATAGTAAAGAGCAGTAAGTTCGGCGCTATATGCAATCATCAGACACTCCCCATCTGCCCGTTGTTTTGTTATACTTTTCAATACTTTTATACTGCTCAAACGGGCATGCTCAAAAATACACGTGTAATGCCACGAAAAGTGCACGCAGACACTTCATTTCGCAAACAAAACAAGTGCACTTTTATTCAAAACTACCTGTATAACCGAAGAAAAAGAAAGCAAGTTACAGTAGGCGATTGATACGACATCTTGCATGGTGCAATGCTAAGAAGTGCAGATTTTCATTCCGTGCTATATAAAATCATCACATTCAAATATTAACAGTTCCCACACACCCAAGGACCGTCCTTCCTACATTTACGACGACGTGTACTTGTTGCCGTGTACACACCTCTCTGTGCTATGGTTTCTATTACACTGAATGAGCACCTGACACTGTACTTTCTTCCCTGGGGGAAGGTCCGCATCAGAGAATTTCCAGTTCCTGCATAAATTCACACCCGATCTGACGCTGTTCGTTTTCAAATAATATTGCATTAGTGCGATTATATTTTCACATATATTGTCTCTTTCTTTCAGGTGTGTAATAGAAACCACAGCATAGAGAGAAGTGTGTACACTGCTTCTTACAGGAAAAGCGATGGAAAAAGTGCACTTGAATAAAAGTGCACTTTTGTTATACTTTTACACCAATATATGTTCCTGTGTTTGAGCGACACGGGCAGATGGGGAGTGTCTGATGATTGCATATAGCGCCGAAGTTACTGGTCTTTACCATTCTTTCCTCTGCATGTCCTGGAGTACAAAAGAAAAGCATACAGCAACATGCGGGACTGGCAGGAACACTCAATAAAACTGAATAAAAGAAAAGCAAGTGACGGTGAGATACGAAGAAGGCAGCTTGCCAGCGTTTGTGTGTCAGAACCGGGTAGCGTTAGTATGCATCGTGGTACACTGCAGAGCTATAGCGCGTCTTTAGTGAAAACAGCCGTGTCAGATGGGGTTGTATGGATTGATTCTGAACGCGACTGAGAGAGTGAAAAGTGAATAAAAAAAAAGCTAACCTTTACAAAGATCATAAATTGCACCGGCTGTTACAGACTGAAATCAAATGTATGCTTTTATTCTAAAACAGTAAGACTAAGAGCAGTTTACTTCTCAAAATGGAGGGGCGCAGGATCGAACCCGTGACCCTTGATTCAAGCGGGGCTGATCTATTGAACCACGGAGTCAGTTACAGTAAACTGGTGTCAATGTCGCATGTTAAGGCGGCTTTTTGTTTCTGCAGTTATATGTTTGAATAAAAGTGCAATTGTGTTATTCTTGTGAAAATGTTTCTTTGCTATTTGGACTTCAGGCTTCATACATTATATAGTTTATGCCTACATTTTGTCATCTACTACTAGAATATAAAAAAAGTTTCTGTTTTAACAATGTGTTGACACAGATTACTGTAGAAACGGAACAGACATGAAATGCGTGTGTTCCAAACAACGATCTATTATTTCACTCTAAAACTCCACTTCACTCCCAGATACTCAATCAAGGCATGAGCTGAGAGAAGTTCGTGCACGTTCTAAATTGGTGGGGGGATGGAATAGCCGGCTGCTCTTTATCAGCACATTTAGAAGACAAAGGGCGCTGGCGGAGAGGTGTGAAGGGATTTAAAAAGCAGTTTAAGGTGGGACGGAATTACGAGTTTTTTCGTAGGCTCTGGTAATTCTAGTGTTAATGACAATCTTATTAGTGATAGGAAAATCGACTTTCTTACATTAAATGAAATGTGACTCGCCTCTGATAGTGCAGCTGTTTTAATTGAATCTGCACTTCCGAATTACAGCTTTAGTTATTCGGTTCACCAAGATAAAAAAGGAGGCGGTTTAACGCGTATTTACTCAAAGTGTAAAGATGTTAGCTTTGGTACGTTCGTGTCTTTTGAGTATCATTCTGTTGTTACTCAAGGAGTTTTCCAGTCTCTAGTATTGTCTGTGTATAGATTTCCTGTCTAATTTGTCTTTCATTGAGGAATTCTCAAACTTAGTGTCAATTATAATAACTAACTATGACAGGCTCCTAATTGTTGGTGACTTTAATTTTAACATCAATAAACAGTGTGATAGAAAGCAAAATAATTCATGAGCCTCCTGCACTCTTTTGATCTGAGCCAGCACATTAACTATCCCACACATACGGAGGTACATAAGCTGGATTTAGTGATTAATGAAGGGTTAAAAGTTTATGTGAGGCAGATCGTAGATATATGTTTATCAGACCATTATTATTTCATGTAGAATTACTGATATCTAAAACTAATAAGAAGCATATTGTTAAAAAAACACTATATTGATGCATCTGGAGCTTCAAAGTTTGCTAACAATCTGAACAACCAGTCCATTTGTAGTACTTGGTACAATAGTGATAATAATGTAAATAGTAAGGTGGAAAATTTTAATGCTAAAGTGAGAGCTGCCACTGTAATCATCACTCCTAAAAAGATAGTTAAGAAATCCTCCAGCGCTGTTATACCATGGAAGGCCCACAGAGGATATGATTTTAAGAAAACATGCCGGAGAGCTGAGCGTAAATGGAGAAAAACTAAATTGATAGTTCACCATGAAATACTGAAGGCTAAAATAATAGAATATAACAACATAGTCTGTCTTGAGAGGCAGTGCTACGTCTCTAAAATTATAAATAATAAAGCTGGTAATCCAAGAGGTTTTATTCTCTATTATTGATCATTTGTTAAACCCAGGTCACTAAACAGAACACCTTCAAAAAACTACCAGTGAAACTTGTAAGGTTCTTGCTATATTTTTTTAACACAAAAAAAATGATTTTAGATATAATATAGTACACAATTACATGTTTTCACCAAGGTAGATTTACCTGATCTATGTTCAGTAGAATAATTTCTCAGCTGAAACCCTCCATCTACATCCTTGACCCAGTACCAGCAAGCTTTTTTCAAGGAAGTATCAGATGTGCTAATTGATAGTGTGCTTGACATAGTAAACGTATTATTAGATAAAGGGGTCTTCCCAGTCTGTCTTAAGACTGCTATTGTTAAACCCCTGCTCAAGAAAAATGATCTCGACTCCTATGTTTTCGATGGTTGTAGAACTGCCTTTCTTAAGTAAAATTCTAGAAAAGGCAGTCATTATGCAGATAAGTGATCACTTGAATAAGCATGCTATTCTTGACAAGCTTCATGAAGGACAGTCAAAAAATTCCCAGAAGTGTTATATAGTGGGAGAGTGGAAGACCAGATGATTTGCAAATTATTGTGGAGTGGAGCAGTGCCTCTAGCGTATCTGAGGCTGATTGCCCCAATTTGCACATGAAGTTGATGTTAGCACGTTGTTCAAACTGTGACATTGCGCCGAATGACTATACACACGTCTAACTCATACGGTAATTAAAAGAATACTACACGCTGAAACCAATCCAGACCTGTTGTAACTGGTCTAAGGCCCTAAGGAATCTTTTGTATTTTTTCCCAAATTCCGTTTTATTTTTTTTTCTGGTTTTCAGTTTTCACTATTTTATTTTTCCTTGATTTGGACTTTCGGGTTTTTACATTTTTTTTAGTAGTAACAGCTACAACAAAACAAACAATAATGAAATGGCACTTTACATTCCTTTTAATGAAACAGCACACTAGCACAACTGAACCTTATTTTGCAGTTCCATTCATCAGGTAGGAGCCCAGAACCTCCATGATGCTCTATGCTGAGATTGCAGTAGGGTGAGTGCCCTCCAGAATTTTAAGAGCTGTTACTTGTTTGATGCATCGTTCTGACATGGAGGTTTACTTAATTTTTAGAAAAAAGAAAGAGTGACCCACTTTAAGGGCTCATTGCATTTGAGGAAAAGCCTGCTGTTCTGCCCAGGTTTGTAGGTGCCAAGTTTATAATGGAAGAGTCAAATGTGGACCTTGCTTTCTTCGTCACCACAAGGTAAAACATTTATTAAATCATGAAACATTGTTGTTAATTTTTAAAAGGGAACCCGTTAACAACCAGTGTCATTTTGTAATAACTTTTTTCTACGGGATACACTGTTAATACCAGTTAAATACCTATATAATTATTTAATCATTCTCGAAATTCCGCACAGTTCCATTTTTAAATCTAAAATCTGTTGTTAAGCATTAACTCCGTGATTCTGTCCTTGTTTTCTGCATTGCGGAAATTTTATGGCCTTACTGGTCTACAGATGTTCTGCGCACCCCTCCACAGCAATGTGTGCGTAATCTGATCCCTCACTCTCCTGCTATATCACAATTCCGGGAACATTTTGACTGCCCCTTATAGTTTAGAACTAGTCACTGTGCAGAAACTGTTCTAGTTAAAGTACCAAAGGACTTGCGGGTTAATGCGGACAGAGTCCTTTTATCTGTTCTCATCTTCTTAGAACTGAGTGCAGCATTTGATACCATTGATCACAATATTCTTTTAAATCTCCTTAGTGGGTGGGCCCCTGTGGCAATGTCTTAAATTGGTTTGAATCTTAGTTAACAAGTTGAGAATTATTTGTTAGTTGTGGTATACTTAGTAGAAATATGATATTCTATATGGTGTTCCCACGAGGATCTATCCTGGGTCCACTGCTCTTTTCGATCTACATGCTTCCATTAGGTCAGATCATTTCAAAGCAAAATGTGAGCTACCATAGCTACGCTGATGTTGCACAAATCAATTATCAATACCTTCTGATATCCCTGACTCTCTTAGTTCACTGACCCAGTTTCTTGTGTTTCTGAATGGACGAGTAGTAATTTAGTTTTAGTAACTAAATTAGGAGAAAACAGAAATCTTGTTATTGAATATACAGGTAAAATTCCGTTACAACGAATATCTTTACAACAAAATTTTCATTACAATGAAGTTTTTTTATGGTCCCAACAGTTTACCCATATGACACGAATCTATAGAAATCTCATTACTTCGAAGTACATTCAGCAGATACTTTCATTACAACGAAGTGACCCTGAAATGCCTGAATGAATCATCCACAAACCAGTTAGTTCTGTGGTCGCAGCTCATTTGTTCACAACGATCCCCAAACAGAAACTTTGTAAAAAAAAATTTCTTTCTTCAAACTTTCTTCATACTTTTTTTTTTTTTGGCTGTATTTGTTTTCTGTGGTTTTTAGTGATACCTTTTTCTTATTGCTCGTCAACATTTGAAAAACATCCATTGGAATTTAACTTATTGTCACCCTCCTATAGAAACGGCAGACACAAAAAAACGACAACAGCTCACATTAGAAAAAAAACTACATTTTTGAAGCTCTCGATTCCAGCAAAAAGAAAAAAAGACATTGACAGTGAATTCGGAATTTTTGCCATCGAGACTGTCAACTTTCTTGAAAGGGAGAGCAAAAAAAGAAGACAAATCTCGGGTTTGCAAACTTATGCGACCTGCTGCATTTGAAGACATCGAAAAAGCAGTTTTTATGTGGTTCAGTGATGCTCTTTCAAAAATATTCCTATTATTGTGGCAGTCATTCAAGAAAATGTGAGGTTTCTAAACTCTCTAGGTACTTTCCCCAACTGGACAAAACGCTGAAGAGCGTCCTGAAGTGTGAGCACCGCATCTGTGAAAGACTGTTTGTTTATCCATTGCCGGGGCAACAGCAGGCTGATAGCTTTGCTGCGGCTCTTCACCGAAGAAAACAGAAAAGATCTCGATAGGTGATGCAAGGTACATTGTAAATGCAAGGCACAGTATTACTTGGCCATTAACATGGCCACAACCTTGCCTGACTGCTGTGTCTGAGTATAGGAGAGTGGCAGATCCCGCTACAATAAATAACCCTGCTGTTCCTGTTTCAAGATGAATAAAGCTGGTTTTGCTAAAGTACTGAGAGTCAGTCTCATGTTTTGGGGTGCAAGACAGGGACTTATAGCATGACCCCGATCTTTTAAAAGGATTCACTTCTGTGGCGCCTCACTGCACCGCTGTGAGCCTGCTGTTGCCGTGCCCTGGCAATGGACAAACAATCTTACACAGACGCGGCAATTATGCTTCGGGACGTACTTCAGCGTGATGTTCCCGTTGGGTGGGGGGATCCCAAAAGAGTTCAGAAACCTCACAATATGAAGAAGAAAAGGATGATTCGGCTTCTGATTGATAACTGTGCTACCCACAACATGCTTCTGCATTTAGATAATGTTCGCATTGGATTTGGGCATCATTCACACCCTGAAAGTGTATTATCACAAGGAAATGCTGAGAAAAATTTTCGTCAGCATAACTTGTAGAGAGGAGAAGATTAAAATTAACACAAAAGAACCTATTGAAATGATTGCAAACGCCTGCACTCAAGTTAAAGAAAGCACTATAGTGACAAATACAGAATCTCATTACAGCAAAATTTTCATTACAACAAAATATTTTTTAGGTCCCTGGCACTTCGTTTGTAATGGAATTTTACCTGTAGTAGGGGTATTAGAAATGAACTTGGTCCATTAGGCTTAAAAGTCAAGATGGAGGTGAAGAATTTGTAGGAGTAATTATTGACTCTGACCTAAATTTTAAATCACATGTTAATCAGATTACCAGGACAGCATTTTTCAGTTAAGGAATATAGCAAAAGTTAAATCCCTTATAACTTCGCAAGATGCTGAAAAATTAGTTCACACTTTTGTTTTTAGTCAACTAGATTACTGTAACGCACTCCTTTCAGGACTATCCAAGAAAGACATCAATCAGTTGCCTGCCAGAATCTTAACTAGGTAAAGAGAATCTGAACACATTTCTCAAGTTTTGATGCCATTACATTGGTTACCTGTGCCATTCAGAATTTATTGAAAACACTGCTAATAGTTTACAAAGCCTTAAATGATCTCGCTCCATCCTATATTTTGGAATGCTGTAACCTTACACTGCAGATTGTAACCTTAGATCTTCAAATGTGTGTCTGCTTATAAGTCCCAAGAACTAAATGTAAAAGAAGTGATCAGGCAGTTTTCTGCTGTTATGCACCTAAAATCTGAAACTGTTTAGCAATAGAAATTCACCAGGGCTAATATGGTAGAGCATTTTAAAAAACTGCTAAAAACCCATTAGTTTAACATGGGTTTCTCATAGCTACATTTTAGTGTATCCCTGGTAAACTATACAGTCATATGAAAAAGTTTGGGAACCCCTCCTAATTCTTTGGATTTTTGTTTATCATTGGCTGAACTTTCAAAGTAGCAAATTCCTTTTAATATATGACATGCCTTATGGAAACAGTAGTATTTCAGCAGTGACATTAAGTTTATTGGATTAACAGAAAATATGCATCATAACAAAATTAGACAGGTGCATAAATTTGGGCACCCCAACAGAGATATTACATCAATACTTAGTTGAGCCTCCTTTTGCAAATCTAACAGCCTCTAGACGCCTCCTATAGCCTTTGATGAGTGTCTGGATTCTGGATGGAGGTATTCTTGACCATTCTTCCATACAAAATCTCTCCAGTTCAGTTAAATGTGATGGCTGCTGACCATGGACAGCCTGCTTCAAATCATCCCTTAGATTGTTGATGATATTCAAGTCAGGAGACTGTGACGGCCATTCCAGAACATTGTACTTCTCCCACTGCATGAATGCCTTTGTAGATTTCGAACTGTGTTTTGAGTCATTGTCTTGTTGAAATATCCAACTCCTGCATAACTTCAACTTTGTGACTGATGCTTGAACATTATCTTGAAAAATTTGTTGATATTGTGTTGAATTCATCCGACCCTCGACTTTAACAATGACCTCAGTCCCTGAACTAGCCACACAGCCCCACAGCATGATGGAACTTCCACCAAATTTGACAGTAGGTAGCAGGTGTTTTTCTTGGAATGCGGTGTTCTTCTTCCGCCATGCAAAGCGCTTTTTGTTATGACCAAATAACTCCATTTTTGTCTCATCAGTCCAAAGCACTTTGTTCCAAAATGAATCTGGCTTGTCTAAATGAGCATTTGCATACAACAAGCGGCTCTGTTTGTGGCGTGAGTGCAGAAAGGGCTTCTTTCTCATCACCCTGCTATACAGATGTTCTTTGTGCAAATTGTGCTGAATTGTAGACCGATGTACAGATACATCCTTGCAGGTCTTTCGAAGTGATATGTGGGTTGCCTGTAACCATTCTCACAATCCTGCACATATGCCGCATCTGTATTTTTCTTGGCCTGGCAGACCTGGGTTGGTTTAACAGCAATTGTGCCTATGGCCTTTAAACTGACAGTTTAAACCTCTTGAGATAGCTTTTTGTAGCCTTCCCGTAAACCATGATACTCAACAATCTTTGTTTTCAGATCTTTTTAGAGTTGCTTTGAGGATCCCATGCTGTCACTCTTCAGAGGAGAGTCAAAGGGAAGCACAACTTTCCATTGACCACCTTAAATATCTTTTCTCATGATTGGACACAATTGTCTATGAAGTTCAAGGCTTGACGAGCTAATCCAACCAATTTGGTGTTGCAAGTAATTAGTATTGAGCAGTTACATGCATTCAAATCAGCAAAATTACAAGGGGACCCACATTTTTGCATAGCCAATTTTTCACATTTGATTTAATTTCATACAGCTAAATACTGCTTCACTAAAAATCTTTGTTCGGAAAACACCCCAGTACTCAGATGTTCCTAGGAAATGAAAGACATACCACTGTTATCTTTTTTGTTGAAAGTAGAGTCAATTATTATTCAGGCTGAGAGGGGTTCCGAAACTTTTTCATATTACTCTATGTGCATTGAATTATCAGTTTCATTAAGATTCCACAATCCAAACTAATGCTTACTATTGTGTGCTGTTCTTTTTCTGTTTATTTATGTGGTGGCGATGCGTGCCTCCACCATCTGATCAAGGTACCATGCAGTCCCTACATTGATGGACTGAAGGCAGAATCTCAGATTTCCACATGACTGTCATCATCAAATTCTTTTACGTGAAGTCTGAAAACTGAGAACTGATTTAGATAATTTATATTAGATAGAATTCCTAGTGGAGGCTGGGCGGTGTCATACTTTCATTAACTTTTTCTTCAACTTGTAAGCACTTTGAGCTACACCATTTGTATGAAAATGTGCTATATAAATAAATGTTGTTGTTATAAAATATTAAACTCAGTTTTGTCCAGTTAATATAAAGTGTTTTTTTTTTTGTTTTTTTCTTGCACTTAACATCTGGAATAATATAAATTTCTGGATTACATCTTCTCTTGGTAATATATAAAGATTAATCCTGTAATCTTATTTTTCTTTTAATGTTTATTTTAGAAGCAAATTCAGAAACAGGTGTCAAGTCAAATGTGGAGCCTGAAGCAAATGAAGATCACGATTTTGTTGGTTACTATAGAAAGCGTGGAATGGCATTTGTTGAAAACAATGACTTTACTGCATCTCATTCAGGACATACAGAAGTAATGTATTCTGAACTACAGGTATATTCTTCCAATTATCTTAAAGATGTTTGCTTTGGCTGCTTAACAGCAGAATTCTTCCATTTTTCTTAATCACAAAATGAGATTAATCTCGCTTCTCCAGTTTTGAAAAAGGATATTATTTCAGCTGAAGTATCAGGAATTAAAAACAATATATATAAATTACCGTATATATACAGTAGTTTACTGTCAAATAATGCAAAGAGTATGCAACACGTATTTTGTCCTAATTCTGGGCTTATCAGGCGTACACACTCACTGCACCCCCTCTCGGGTATCGAACCTCAGACGTCAGCGTCGAAGCCTCTTTACGTTGCTCCACGGCGTGTGGTTCGTTTATTTGACAGCATGTAGATCGGGGTAATTACATTCATGGCATTCATAGTCTGAATCACAATCTGATTGTATAGGTGGTTACCTACTAGGTCATGCTTGTGGTTGGTCTGCAAGTCAGCAAACATCCGCCATGGTGCCCTCTTCAGTTGCGAGAAGCAGATCGTGGTGGATGTTTGCCTATATATATATATATATATATATATATATATATATATATATATATATATATATATATATATATATATATAGATATAGAGATAGAGATAGAGATAGAGATAGAGATATATATATATATATATATATAGAGAGAGAGAGAGATGTGGAGCCAACCCGGACACAGACAGGCGGACATGTTGTTACTCAAGCACCACACGTTTATTTACAAATATATTTACAACAATTGGTCACTCAGACCCAGTCCAAATAGTGCACACAACCCCAATACTCAGTCCTGGCCTCACAATGCCTTTCTTCGGGCCGCCTCCACACCTCTCTCTGCCTCGTCGTCCTTCCACCCGACTCCAGCACTGAATGAATGGAGGCGGCCCCTTTTATCCAGTTCCCAGATGAGCCCCAGGTGTTCCCGGCATTCCTCCCTTGGCCACGCCCCAGCGTGGCAGAAGTGCCGGCTGTCCTCCCGGCAGCTCTACGGGTGCCGTCCTAAATCTGACCACGGGCCCCTACAGGATGGAGCTTCCATGCCCTGTACCCGTGGCCCCCAGAGCAACCAGGAAGGCGCCCCCCACGTGATCCAGGGTGGGCTTTGACCCTCTTCCGGTCCCTCACGGCGTCCCGGCCGGGTCGTTGCCCCTGGCATCCCTGACAATAAATATATATATATACAGTACTGTGCAAAAGTTTTAGGCAGGTGTGAAAAAAATGCTGTAAACAAAGAATGCTTACAGAAATATAAATAATGATTGTTTATTTTTATCAATTTACAAAATGCAAAGTGAGCGAACAAAAGAAAAATCAAAATCAAATCAATATTTGGTGTTACTACAATTGCCTTCAAGCCAGCATCAATTCTTATAGGTACACTTGCACAAAGTCAGGGATTTTGTAGTAATATAGTCAGGTGTATGATCAACCAGTTATACCAAACGGGTGCTAATGATCATCAATGTCATACGTAGGTTGAAACACAGTCATTAACTGAAACAGAAACAGCTGTGTAGGAGGCTTAAACCTGGGTGAGGAACAGCCAAACTCTGCTACCAAGGTGAGGTTGTGAAAGACAGTTTCATATCATGGCAAGATTGAGCACAGCAACAAGACACAAGGTAGTTATACTGCATCAGCAAGGTCTCTCCCAGACAAAGATTTCAAAGCAGACTGGGGTTTCAAGATGTGCTGTTCAAGCTGTTTTGAAGAAGCACAAAGAAATGGGCAATGTTAAGGATCGTAGACGCAGTGGTCGGCCAAGGAAACTTAGTGCAGCAGATGAAAGACACATCAAGCTTATTACCCTTTGAAATCGGAAGATGTCCAGCAGTACCATCAGCTCAGGACTGGCATAAACCAGTGGGACCCAGGTACACCCATCTACTGTCCGGAGAAGTCTGGCCAGAAGTGGTTTTCATGGAAGAGTTGCAGCCAAAAAGCCATACCTCCGACATGGAAACAAGGCCAAGCGACTCAAGTATGCACGAAAACATAGGAGCTGTGGTGCAGAAAAATGGCAGCAGGTACTCTGGACTGATGAGTCAAAATTTGAAATATTTGGCTGTAGCAGAAGGCAGTTTGTTCGTCGAAGGGCTGGAGAGCGGTACAATAATGAGTATCTGCAGGCAACAGTGAAGCATGGATGAGGTTCCTTGAACGTTTGGGGCTGCATTTCTGCAAATGGAGTTGGAGATTTGGTCAGGATTAATGGTGTTCTCAATGCTGAGAAATACAGGCAGATACTTATCCATCATGCAATACCATCAGGGAGGCGTATGATTGGCCCCAAATTGATTCTGCAGCAGGACAATGACCCCAAACATATAGCCAAAGTCATTAAGAACTATCTTCAGCATAAAGAAGAACAAGAAGTCCTGGAAGTGATGGTATGGCCCCCACAGAGCCCTGATCTCAACATCGAGTGTGTATGGGATTACATGAAGAAACAGAAGGATGTGAGGAAGCCTACATCCACAGAATATCTGTGGTTAGTTCTCCAAGATGTTTGGAACAACCTACCAGTCGAGTTCCTTCAAAAACTGTGTGCAAGTGTACCTAGAAGAATTGATGCTGTTTTGAAGGCAAAGGGTGGTCACACCAAATATTGATTTGATTTAGATTTCTCTTTTGTTCATTCACTGCATTTTGTTGATTGATGAAAATAAATGATTAACACCTCCATTTATGAAAGCATTCTTTGTTTACAGCATTTTTTCACACTTGCCTAAAACTTTAGCACAACTGTGTATATATATGTATGTATGTACAGTAATCCCTCCTCGATCGCGGGGGTTTCGTTCCAGACCCCCCCCGCGATAGGTGAAAATCCGCAAAGTAGAAACCATATGTTAGTATGGTTATTTTTATATATTTTAAGCCCTTATAAACTCTCCCACACTGTTTATAAATATTCCCCGCAGAGTTATACAGCATAATCCCTTTGTATTCTCTTAGATAATAGGTAAGATTCATTGAAATTATGTATATAAACACACTGTTTATATACAGTAAAACCTAAATATTATTTTAAAGATATTGAGTGTCTCCGATATCACATATGTTACAGCCATTATGATAGACAGGCCACCAGCAATAAATACGTACAATGCAAGAAAAATAGTATACAGTAAATGTACTAAGTACTGTAAGTAGAAAATTAATTATGGTTACTCACCAACAATGACACGATGACTTGTCCGATAACAATGAGTTTAATTTTACTACACAACAAAGGAGAGCGCCACTGCCCTTATTAAGGAGCCACTTCAGGCGATTGTGTAGCACTGCCGTTGTTCTTCTTCTGGCAGTCTTCAATCCAAATGCCTAAAGCAGATTCCATCCAGACTACTGCCTTATTACATCCACTTACAACTCGTTTTGCACCCTGGTTAAAAGGACACTGCGGCCGTAGATCTTATATTCCTTTCCTACTTTTTAAATAAAAAGAATCATAGCCTTCAACAAATCCAAAACGTTTACCTTTTCGGCAATCGTTAACATCTTCTGTTTGTGCTTGGGCACGGCCCCTGAAGCAGTAGCAGATCGTTTTGGGGCCATAATGAAGGGCTTTACTATGCACAAAGATAAACACAAAAGAGCACAACTCTTTACACAGCGAAACACGTTGATGCTGAATGAGCGAGACGAGACTTCCTGGTTAACACTGCATTCAGCACGCAGGAACTTAACTGCGTGCTCTGATTGGTTAGCTTCTCAGTCAGGAAAACTTAACTGCGTGCTCTGATTGGTTAGCTTCTCAGTCATCCGCCAATAGCGTCCCTTGTATGAAATCAACTGGGCAAACCAACTGAGGAAGCATGTACAGAAAGTAAAAAGACACATTGTCCGCAGAACCCGTGAAGCAGCGAAAAATCTGCGTGTTATATTTAGTTATGCTTTCATATAAAATCCGCGATAGAGTGAAGCAGCGAAAGTCGAAGCGTGATATAGCGAGGTATTACTGTGTGTGTGTATATATATATATATATATATATATATATATATATATATATATATATATATACTGATATATATTATTCCACTGTCTGTCCAGCCCTCTGTACTCCTATTTGCGTATTGATTTCAGATCCATAGGAAGCTGGTGCCTATCCACTATATAGTATTAGGTACAATGTGGTAATCAAGCCTGGATGGGGCGCATGACAGACATAGCATAGCTGAGAGAATTCTCCTTAAAAGTGTAGGGAACATTTTCTCCCAGTTCATGTTAGGGATAAGCAGACAGTTATGGGTAACTTCCACCTGAGGCTGATTCTGCTAAAGAGCCAATGCCAGCTGTTTGATCCAAAGATGTACTTCCACAGACAGAAGTGGTATATCTGTTCATTTTTCGTAGAGTAAATTATTGTAAATTCAAAGTTTTATTCTTTTTTTTTTTCAGTTACATCATTTAAACAGTATCAATATATATTAAAGGCGAAGTTCATATCTTGATATATCCACATCTGTTAAAAAAGTAAAAGTATTTCATGAGGTGTACTTACTCTTTCTTTTGCATGACCGTATATGGATGCTGAGCTAACAACTGCACCACAATGTAACCTGTTTTACTTATTATAAGCATACTTTTTTTTTTATTTAGTTGACAATAATAAAATTACATTGAATGTGCAAGTCACTGTGCTGAAACATTTTGAACAATACAAAGCTAATGTTAGAGTTGTTCCCTAGGTGGTGGAATTGTCATTAAACAAGAGAAAACTCAAAAAGTTCTGCTAAATCATCATCTGTATAAATGAAATGTTAAGGCTAATATATCCTGTCTTGGCAACACTGGAAGAAAGGCAAGAACCAACTGTTGACAGGGTTACAACCCATTCCTGATCCCTGTAGCCCAAATTTAATAGTGGATAGCCCTTGTCTTTAAGCTCTAGGTGGCAAATTGTGTATTTAGCTAAAGTTATTTAACATTTTATTTATGTGGAAGCTGCTATAGATAGAATATTATCCAAGTCTTTCAAATGTCTATAGCTGTCCTTTGGTGTGAAATCTGTAGTCTAAGCATGATTTATAAGGTTGCTCACAAAAGAATCAGAATCCAGGCATGCTTTTCTCATGTTGGCATCGTACTAGTGTGAACCTGGTGAGAGTTTCCCACTGCAACAATCTCCTCAATATCATAAAACCTCCAGTCAGATTTTGCTCATCAATGTCAAAATGTAATGCAAGAAAGTATTTGGATTTGGATGTATCAGTTAGGAACTCATTCAACAGAGCAAATAAAATTACATAATAACTTGCAACAAACTTTGCAAAAGCAAATGAAAAGCAAAAAGTACTGGTGCCAGCATACACATTAGATTGATACAACCTACGATTGGCTTGTTGTAGTGTGATCTTGCAGCATTAAGTTTGCAGGATGAAGTTTTGATTTTTTAATCTGTTGCCCATGTGCTGTCAGGTATATTTGTTGTAAATCCGAAATCTTCTTTATTTGTATTTTAATGATGTATTAAGGGTGCTTTAATGACACATGGAGGAGGGAAGCATCCTAGAATTTAATAGTCTCGCACACTAGTCAGACCCTGCATTGATTTTATTAACTCATCCTGTTGCCATGCTATCATGAAGCCCTTTTAGTCCACTGTCAGACCTCCAGGTTTTTTTTGTTTTGTTTTGGTAAATGTTTATATGTATATTTTTTTTTTTGTTGTGTTTTTGGTGCACATGCTGAACGTTGCATTCATGTCAAGTTTTGTTTGTCACTTTTGCAAATTTGTGAAACGTATAATATCATCATAAAATGTTTTTTTTTTATTGTAGATCCTGTATCAGTCTGTAAATACTTAATACAATCCATTTTATGTGGTAGATTTAAAAAGCAATTTATTAATTAATTTTTTTTCTTTTTTTTTTTTAAGAACCTTTTACAAAAGGTCTATGATGAGGCTTGTCTGGTTCTTAGTCTTTCTGAGAAGTGTGGTTGCTATACCAAACCAAGTATTAATACAAAGCTCAGTGATGTGGAGAGTTGGCAGGTGGAGAAACAAGCTTTTAGAGCTGAGCTTCAATCTTCCCTGCAGGGCTCAGGCTGTACAGATACTACTCATCTACTAGAGAAATTTGAAAGCATCATGAGCAAACTGGTAAAGATAATTATTTATTAGATTTAGATTTTTTTTAAATAGAGTTTAAATGCAGTATACTTTATACTACCTAACACTGCTCCCTCTGCCCCTTGTCTGTTGTGAAGTACATCTGAGCCTGGGATTTCATGAAATCTGAATGAAGTACACTGACGTTTATTTAGTCTCTTAAATTACTGGCTCATTTTCCTACTTTAAAACATTTTATATTTAATATAGACTAGAGGTTTAACATTTGTCGGCCTCTGGCAATAGCAAAACAAAACTTTTCTCAGAAAAGCTATTCCTTTCTAAGAATTTTGCTTATGCTTCTTAGAAGAAGGATGTTGTGCAAGTTCTTGAGTACTTGTTTAGTGACATTTGTAAATGTATTCTACACCTTCTAAGTGTATCTTGTTGGCAAGTTATTTTTATTTTTTTGATGAGAAGTGGGATGTTTGATATGATAGCAGAAAATCTATCAAGTGCTTATATTTTGAAACTGTCCAGTCCTTTCAGTCTGAAGGTTAAATGACTTCTTCAGAATCATAACTTCAAAAAACTTTAACCACACTCTATACAAATAAGGAAAATGTTCCAAGTTAAAAATATGAACTTGGCTCAATAGATACTGCTTGTCCAGAATGATCTCTACTATGAACTTTCATAGTAGATTCATAACGCCTAATATTTATAACATTCTGAAATTGGATTGAGCAATTCCGGGTCAAGGGAGGATCGGAGCCTACCCAGTCAACATTGATTGCAAAAGCAAGAATGATCCCCAGGCAGTTTGAAGTCTCTCGTAGGCCTACTCGCAAACATATACCCACACTCATTTAAAGCAAAGTTAGATTTGCCCTATAACCCAACCAGTATGTTTTTGAGAATAAAACATACCCAGATAATGGAAAGGTGCAAATGCCACTCAGAAATTATTTTGGTTTTAAATTCAAGTTCAGGATACTGGACCTGCTATGACCATGACAATAAAATTCAAGCTAGTTTTTTACGTGTTATGGGTGCAGGAAGTATTTCAGATTTTCAAGTACTGAAAGAGTTGAGGCAAGCAGACCACTTTTTTCAATGTGTATATGCATTAGAAAGAGATTTTCAAGTAGAATGCAATGCCATTTAAGTGGCAGAGTGGATCCTGAAATCATGGTGACAATAAAGACATGTTCAATTTTCGAAGAAATATGGTGAACAAGACATAGAATAAAATGATTTAGAAGTAGTACTGTATAAAGAAATGAGGTTTCAAATCAAAGTAAAGAAGGTACTAGGCATACTACAGCAGGCACAGTAGTCTGTTTAGCTCAAGCAATTTGACCATTGAGGTCATGAGGTACATGTCCTAACGTTGAATTTTTAAATTGATTCTTACTGTGTGTGTGTGCATCTTCCATATCCCAAACACAGGCATGTTACACAACTTAAAACCTTGATGCAATTTCACATTGTTGTCTCCTGTAGGCTGCAACTAATTAATAGCTGGTGCTTGCCTTATGCCAGAAACTGCTATGAAGGCTCTGGGCCCCCCAATCCCTCAGCCTAAACTAAGCAATTGTATGGTAATAGAATTACTTTAATTTATTTTTAAAATAATACCTATTTTATTATTATTCCTAGTCCAGGAGCCTAACACTACAAGTTAGGTATACATAGCCGCCTATTTTACTTATTTTTTTAACCTGTGAGCTTAAAATATACCATAGCTCTAATAGGAAATGTATTTGTACATGTAATAGTAATTTTTATTAAATCGTCATTCTCTGATTAAATGATGGTATACAGTAGGTTGACAATGTTTGAAGCCTTGTAAGGTAGTTTCATGTCTGTGTTACCCTTAACTGTTAAACCTATAAAATATTCTTTATAATCTTTCCTTTCACAAGCTAACGTAATTAGTTTTGTCTTAAAATAAAAACGCTTGTAAGCTAATATTACGAGGATCAGATTTCACATGTTTAACTTGCTTTGCTACGCCACCTTTGTATCTTCAGTTTCATGGTACATTGTTGCATGTTACACAGTCCTGTAGTTAATGATTTATGGTTTACATTATAATACTGCATAGCCATTGAACTGAAGATGAAATGTACAACTCAGTTTCTGTCATTCTGCTCATCATTTCTTGGTGAAGTCCATGACACACAAGCTTTCAATCATAACACCTTTTTGATTTGTTTTCTTTTCCCTATGAAGGAAGAGAAACAGAATGCAGCTCTGGGAAATCTTCTTGCTGCAGACAGAAGACGTATGTTGGTGGAGATCCCGAATCTACAGGCAGAGTTAAGAATTTCCCACCTTCAGAATCAAGAGAAACTGCAGAAACTCCAAAGCAGCTTAAGCCTCACAGAAGAACAAGGAAACAAGAGAGAACATCAGCTCCGCAGACAAGGTAATTGCTGCCTTTATAAAACTCTTCAGACAGATTTTGTTTAAGGGTTGTGGCCAATTTGAGAATGTTCAATGTCGGCATTGTCAATCTGGGAGCATGTTTTGTATTTTTGTGAATCTGTATTGTAATCTGTGCCTAATTTTTAACACAGAGTATCATTTTCAGTTGCATCTCTCTAGGTTTATAATAAGTGGCATATTATACAGTGCTGGTTAAGTTCTTATTGAGTAAATTAAGGAC
>NC_053159.1:75399400-75476400 GCF_016835505.1 Polypterus senegalus | reverse complement strand
AACACAATACCTGAATTTGCTGGTTTTCGTCAGTCTTGTTTTTCCTCACTTCAAACTGACTACGGGGAAGGCTGTCGTTCCGATTCACTCAAAAAAGGCGCGCAGCAACACTCCCTTCCACTTATGGAAGTTAATCGCGTCTTTTATTTACAGCTTACGCAGCGACATCCCAGGATGCTTTTCGCAATACAGCGAGTGGGCTTTCTTTGTTGCATGCGTGCTGTCTCTATTTGGCGTACTAAACCCCCAGTTCATATCCTTTCTTTTTTCTCTCCACATAACCAATCACCAAACGATAAACGTCTTTGTTAAATTAAAACTAGCTGTAAACTTTGGACACGGAGTTATACATGTTTAATTATGCCATCTATTCAGGTTTGCGTCCATCCCAGCAAGTATCGTGCGCGAAGCAGAAACAAATCCTGAACGGGACGCCAGCATATCACAGAGTGAAAACGAGCAATACATACACTAAGTTCAATTTATCTTAACAAAACTCCACATGCTACATGGATTTAAAAGGAAACTGAAGCATGCCGAGTAAACCCGAACACGCGGGACTGCAACCTCCATGCCACCGTACCCCCACATATTCAATACATGCTTTCATGCATTTCATCATTAAAATGATATCAAATATTTATCTTAGCATTCTAACTGTTCAGAAAGCAGGACTATCATGAAGTGACTATATTATGTGCGGCGATCGCTGCCTGTGGCTCATCTTAGTACAAGAAGTAAGTCAGTTCAAGAAGCACATAACACAAAGCATTTAATATGCTATATTACTTATGACGGGGTTACTTTGATGACAAAATAAACTACGAGAATAAAGTCAACATGTCGACTTATTAACCTCGACATATACTTTTTTTTCTTCGCTATTTCCGTATTTTTTTTTTCTTCTCCGTGGCCCTAATAAGCTTCCGAAAGCAAACCACTTAGCAGAGTCACTTCGACCATGAAGAGTCTTCTACATAAAGAGGCCGGTTACCGCATTGCAGCAAACACTAAAACAAGTAGCGTTAAATGTGATCGTAATAGTTGCACTTGCAAAACACAATACCTGAATTTGATGGTTTTCGTCAGTCTTAATTTTCCTCACTTCAAACTGACTGCGGAGGATGCTGGCGTTCCGATTCATTCAAAAAGGGCGCGCAGCAGCGCTCGGCCTCTTCCAGAAGTTGTTAGTTTCTTTTATTTTCCGCTTACGTCGCGACAAGCCAGGGCGCCTTTTCGCAATACAGCGAGCTGCACACTAATGTGTTTGGCGTTTATATCCTTGCCGTTGGCGAAAATATATATAAAAAACCACACGATTGCTTTTCCAACTTCATACAGTGTGAACACGTCGGTAAACATAAACGAGTTATCCTGGAAGACTTCTTGTGTTTCCTTGTCTCTAACAGAACATCCACAGTGGGTCCAACTTTGTGATTGAACTGTGTATGGCTGTGATGGCTGCCTTTAAGCAATATCTTCATTACACTGACCACGTAGTTTATTTTCAATATTTGTGACGACCTCCTCCGGTTTTTTATTTCAGCATGAATCAGGGACTCTGCCTCTTTATTATATGCCTTTTCCAAATTTTCTATACAGACTTTTAAAATTCTTCCATTAAACTCTTTTGCTTCTAAATATATTCCAAGTTTACATGTTTCATTTATTCTTCAAGATTCTGAAGATCAACACTCTTTAACTGGCTTTTAAGTTGAAGCCTTTCTGACTCCAGAATATTTTCCAAATTTTTGACCTTGACATCTAGACCTGCTAAATTCATTTCCAAATCTAGTTTTTATGTGATACACCGATTAACAACCTCTCTGGTTCCGATATGATTTTACTCAGCAGAACAAAGTGTAGCTTACAAATCTCTTTTTTCATCCCCCCACTTTTGCATATGGCTTAATGTGATTCATTAAAATCAATCTACATAAAAAGTCAGTCAATTCCGAATGTGATGAGAACAATGAAGAATCCAGTTTTCATGAAGCATATCAAAAGTCCAATGAGCATAATGATTAATATATAAAAGAATCCTACTAAAAATGCAGAACTTCATATCCTATAAGTAGGCGTAAACCAGTCAGGAACAAGCTACCGCATCTGCATGTGCGGCACCATGTGCAGTAATTTGTACATAAGATGTCATGTTGTGTCCATGATATTATGTGAAGTGTCCATAACAAACAGTATGTACAACATTGGGAACCAAAAACAGCGGATAATAACATGTCCAATGCCATCTGATTTTGAAGTGCAACTGTTCTCATGGCCACTTGTTCAGCAGTACGAGGGTGTACCCAAAAATAACCGGAATCTGTACCTGGTGCATAATCTACTGTAGACTCAGCTACGAATTTCACCGCTAGGTGTAGCATACTTAGCCTACACTATTCTGCGGCAGTCTGCCAAGTGGCGTTGTTCTGTATTGTTCGTACGGCATTCCATGTTGGTTTTTCTCTGAGCTTATTAAACATGTTCTGCGATTTATGTGATGGGTGATCATAAAGAACAGCAAGACTGCGTTAAATTTTACTTCCCTCTGTGTCCAACAGTTTTTGTCAAAAAACAAGATGACTGTTGTCCCTCATCCTCCCTACTCATCTGATCTTGGTTCCTGCGACTTTTTCTTTTTCCTGCACATGAAAAAAGAACTCAGAGGAAAGCGTTTTTGAACCATGGAGGAAGTCAAAGAAAAATCACTGAAGACCTTGGACAACGTTCCTCTTCTGCAATTCTAAAAATGTTTCCACCAGTGGGAAAAACGTTGGAACAAGTGCATTCATTCACATGGAGAGTACTCTGAAGGAGACTAAAGTTTCAGTATTTAAATATTATTAAAATAATTTTTTTTCAATTCCAGTTATTTTTGGGTACCCCTTTGTATGTTCTTGGAGTGATTGAGCAGTAAAATTGAGTACTGTTTCCATTGTAAGGGAAGACCAAATAAGTATTAATGGCATATGCATCATGAGTATGCTCATGCTCATCAGGGGAGAGGGTATATGAAAGTCTTCTTTCCTGTGCCTATGTGAGAAGCGTGCTTTTATAGGAACTTGTGAAATGGTGAAAATCAGTGAAACTCAGGAACTTGAATCCAATATCTGGGCTGCTATCATCTTCTTCTGAATACAGAGGAGCCTAAAAAATTCCTTTGCACACCTGCAAGCTGCAGACAATCAGGATGCTTAGGATGATGGTTCCTCATCCTGTGCAGATACTGAGTCAACAGTGGGATGTGTGAATCCATGCTGACTGTCCTTCACACTTGACAGTAGTACAGGCGGCGAACAGCACCTCTATAAGACCAGTCGTGGTGCCAAGGTATTCTTATGCTAGTGCACTTCAATGAAGACAAAGTCTCCTGGATGGGAGTGAGTGAGCAGGTCCAGTCAAGGTGGGTGGCAATGCAGATTTGAGCAGATGGGAAGCAGAACTGAGAGAATGCATTAAGGCAATACGGTAAGCATTGATCTATATATGGATGTGTGCGTGCATGTATTTGTATGTGTATTTATTTTAATATTGATATTCTGACTACATTATATTAATTTTACTATATAAATGATATTATAAAAATGCAGATAAACCCTAATAAATCATCCCAAATCTATACAAAGTTTATTTACGAGTATTTTTGTTCCAAAATGTGATACATTGTGAGGTACTATTTTTACTGTTTTAGAAGTTTATTTGCGCATGAGCTGCAGAATATAAAGTCAAGTTGAATGTGCTTGTCTGACAGCTTTGCATTAGTTATAAATATGTTTGCCAGTATCTTTTTTATATTAAATGATCCACATCAGAAGAACAACACTTTAATTGATTAAATTTAAACAATGCTATCAAAACTCATAATATTTGATAGAGATAACATATTTTTAATGGTAAATTGGCATATGCATATTTTATCCAATGTTATATTTTATAATCTTAATCTTATGTTATATATCTTACCACAAGACATTTCCTATTTATTGTTTAGACAGTAAAGAAATGCGTATAGAGCAACAGCCACAATCTGTTTTAATTTTATCTCAGATTGGCCAGTTATCACCCACATTCTTTTTACTTTCCAGGCTCTAGAAATGAGATTCATACTCCTCATATACTGTTCCACTACTCCAGTTTATAACTGTCACTCTTGGCTTTGTTCTCTTCAGCATTGTCATGGTGTATTTAAACACCCAGCACACTTAAAAAAGCTTTTCCTGAATGTGCAACACTTTATCTAAATGAAAATTATTGATTTAAACTCTTTGCAATTGTCTTGGCTTCTTGGTCCACTCAGGTTGAGTCTGCTGCTTTACTTTTTTTTGTTAATCACTTCTTGTGTGGTTTTTTTTCTTTCACAAATCTTAACATGTCTCCTTGCATTATTCAAAGTATTCTTCTCTTTCAGCAACTTCTGCTCTGTATTTCCAAATATTCTTGATCTCACTGATATCAGCCATGATGTTTTCCTTGGGTATTTTAAGCAATTCACTCGCTAAAATCCTTCATGGTTCTAAATGCAGTGATATGAAAACGTTTGGGAACCCCTTTCAGCCTGTATAATAATTGACTCTACTTTCAACAAAAATGATAACAGTGGTATGTCTTTCATTTCCTAGGAACATCTGAGCACTGAGGCATTTTCCGAACAAAGATTTTTAGTGAAGAATTTAGTTGTATGAAATTAAATCAAATGTGAAAAACTGGCTATGCAACAATTTGGGTCCCCTTGTAATTTTGCTAATTTTGAATACATGTAACTCCTCAATACTAATTACTTGCAACACCAAATTGGTTGGATTAGCTTGTTAAGCATTGAACTTCATAGACAGGTGTGTCCAATCATGAGATAAGGTATTTAAGGTGGTCAATTGCAAGTTGTGCTTCCCTTTGACTCTCCTCTGAAGAGTGACAGCATGGGATCCTCAAAGCAACTCTCAAAAGATCTGAAAACAAAGATTGTTCAATATCAAGGTTTAGGGGAAGGCTACAAAAAGCTATCTCAGAGGTTTAAACTGTCAGTTTCAACTGTAAGGAATGTAATCAGGAAATGGAAGGCCAAAGGCACAGTTGCTGTTAAACCCAGGTCTGGCAGGCCAAGAAAAATACAGGAGCGGCATATGCAAAGGATTATGAGAATGGTTACAGACAATCCACACATCACCTCCAAAGACCTGCAAGAACATCTTGCTGCAGATGGTATATCTGTACATCGTTCTACAATTTAGTGCATTTTGCACAAAAGAACATCTGTATTGCAGGGTGATGAGAAAGAAGCCGTTTCTGCACTCACGCCACAAACAGAGTCGCTTGTTATATGCAAATGCTCATTTAGACAAGGCAGGTTCATTTTGGAACAAAATGCTTTGGACTGATGAGACAAAAATTGAGTTATTTGGTCATAACAAATAGCGCTTTGCATGGCGGAAGAAGAACACTGCATTCCAAGACAAACACCTGCTACCTACTGTCAAATTTGGTGGAGGTTCCATCACGATGTGGGGCTGTGTGGCTAGTTCGGGGACTGGGGCCCTTGTTAAAGTCGAGGGTCAGATGAATTCAACTCAATATCAACAAATTCTTCAGGATAATGTTCAAGCATAGTAGTTATAGGCAGGGGGGTTTCTGTCAAAATCGCAATTAGAGCTGTCAATCATAATGATTAATGACTTTAAGCCACGCCCCCTCTGACGTCACACCGGAAGTGCCGCCCCACTGACGCAAGACCGGAAGTTCCGCCCCGTCGCCTCCTGATGACGTCACGTCGGAATTCCCCGCCCCTCCACGTGACCTCTCTCCGCCCCGTTGCCGCCGCCCCCCGGCGTCGGATTGGTGTAAGGCTTCCCGTCCCCTCCCCGACTCCTCCTTGAACCCTCCCTGGCCCCTGATTGGTTCCATAAACTGTCAAGGGTCCGTTTGATGGAGGCCTGACCGCTGTTTGAACCCGGATTGCACCTGCGGGCGAAATAAACTGTCAACGGACCGTGTGATGGATGTCTGACCGCTGGTTGAACCCGGATTGCACCTGCCGGGCAAAATAAACTGTCAACAGCCCATGTGACGGATGTCTGACCGCTGTTTGAACCCGCTCAGCCCCCCTCTCCCGAAAGACAAGCCCGGGCGTGTTACAGCCTTTACCTCGACAAGCTCGGGCATGCCCGGGGCCTGTCGTGAACAGCTCAGGCATGCCCAAGGCTTGTCCTGACC
This sequence comes from Polypterus senegalus, assembly GCF_016835505.1. Classification (NCBI taxonomy): domain Eukaryota; kingdom Metazoa; phylum Chordata; class Cladistia; order Polypteriformes; family Polypteridae; genus Polypterus; species Polypterus senegalus. The sequence goes on along the minus strand of NC_053159.1, from coordinate 75,470,193 downwards.
AGCTCAGACATGCCCGGGGGCTGCCTCGGCCCCCACCCTTTCTCTGGCACAAGCCCAGACAGGCCCGGGGCCTGTCCTGACAGGCTCAGACCAGCCTAAAGTCGCCCCAGCACCGACCCGAGGATGTTCCGTACCCTGACGGCCTCAAGGGACTGCCTTGGCCTCTGGGCCCGAGACAGCACCTGACGGACGGTAGCCCCAGACCTCCCAGTCCCCCGATACTTACCGGCCAGTTCTGAAAAGGCCCTATAAAAAGCCAAGCATTTTGTTCTCATCTTGGCTTCAAAAACCTGCTTTTTATCCAGCTCACACACACAGATAACAAACTGTCAGATCAAAGACACGGTCTGAGTCAGGCCACATTTAACCATAGGCGCCCCACATTTCCCGGTCCCCACACCTCCCAGTCCCCCACACTTCCCTGCCGAAAGCCTAAAAAGCCAAGCATTTTGTTCTATCTACGATTTTAAGATGAGCATGCAAGCCAGGAATTAAAACTCATTTTTGCTTCAAACTAAGTCAAGCTGCTTTTTTTTTTTCCATCTCACACACAGATAACAAACTGTGAGATCAAAGACACGGTCTGAGTCAGTCAGCGTGATCGCACCCTGTTTCTGGGCCCCCCGGGGTCAGGCCGCACCTAGCGGCCGGTCTCCCCACCACTTCCCAGCCACTTCTGAAAGTGCTGTATAAAAAAGCGAAGCATTTTCTTCGGTTCTATCTATGATTTTAATATGAACACGCCATTAAAATATCTATCTCATCTTTGCTTTATCACTTACAGGTCCATCCTTTTCCATCTCACAGAAATTCCTCAACCAACATTGAATCAGGTTCCCAGTGACAGACTCTGCAGTAAAAACATTCTTAGCAATGAAGCAGACCCGCTTTTAGCAGACCCCTTGCAAGCAGGCCTGTGTGCTCTGTCTCTCTCTCTCTCTCAGAGCGCAGACACGGGCTGAGACAGCCCCTGCTGCAGCATGGAGCACGATCGCCTTCGCACAGTTGTGTGCTTCGAGCACCCATTCCAGCGGGGTGAGCCCCTGCGAGATCACCCGCTTGGCAGCAGCTGTCTGTAAACTCCCCTACCCCCCATAATTTCAGCGGGCTCGAGACCGCGCAGACCCTCTGTTGATGGATCTTTTAAAGTTAAGGGATTTTAAAAGATTAGCTTGTAAAGTTTGAGATAACTGCTAGTTCAGCCCTTTAATAATCACACATAGTTAAATAATATGCCGCAGTTCCCTTTTTAATCACGTTTGAGACGTCTAAAAAATCTAGCCTGGGCTGATTGGTGGCTGATATCAAAAATGTTCACATATATACAGAGCTTAACCTTAGGGCTTATTTTCCGGGGTCTGTCTAAAATCAGACAAAAAAAACCTCTCTAAATACACTTGTGCATTTCAACGGAGATTTGTAAGAAAGCAGGTTTTCTACCTTATCCCAGTTTGTACGTGCATGTAAAAGCACAGAATTTTGATATTTTCTGTCTACTCAAAAAACTGAAAATATTTCTATTAACACAAATGATAATTAGAAATCATTTTACTATTTTTAATTAAAAAGTTAAAAACAGAAAAGCCCAATTATGATTTTTGTTTTGTCATGGCAGGGCCCTAGGGTGACACTTTTCCCCTTTATACTCTTACTTATGTAGACCTTAAAACATATTCTTACCAAAATAGTTCATCACTTCCCAATTCCTGTAACTTCAGGTAATTAGACAGAGCTCCATGACAGGCAAGAGAAGATTATAGGTCAAATACACAGTGTCATAAAATAAAATAAAGTGTGAACACCGCGCAGACCTCTGCCCATGATGGATGGATCTTTTAAAGTTAAGGGATTTTTAAAGATTAGCTTGTAAAGTTTGAGATAACTGCTAGTTCATCCCTTTAAAAATCACACCTAGTTAAATAATATGCAGTAGTTCCCTTTTAAATCACGTTTGAGACGTCTAAAAAATCTAGCCTGGGCTGTATAATTTGTAATTATATTCATTAATATAATTATAATTTGTATAAAAATCGATCTAAAACAAGCCCTTTTCTATTCAAACTCACCCACATTTTAAATACAGGTATCTTCAGCTGACCAAAGGAAACATCTTGTGGAAGCAAGCGGCCCGCATGGCTCAGGGAGGGGCTGATGGTTCCAGCACGGGCCGATTTCACACTTCAGCTAAATCAGGTTTCCCGGTGACGGACTCTGCAGTAAAAAAACAGTTTTAGCAATGAAGCTGATTTCCCAGAGAGAAAGACCAAGTGGCAGACCCAGTCAGCTTTTAGCCGACCCCCTACGAGCAGCCCCTGCTCTCTCTACACACAGAAAGTAAAGTCAGGCTTTGCAAGCACACCCCAATCGGGGGAAGGACTCTGTGAGTTCGCTTGCAAACAACTGAGCCTGCCCGTTTCGAGCACCCACCCCCCACTGGGTGACCCTCAGAGAGCTCACCGGATGGTAGTCTCAGGAATTTGTTAGGATTATGTCATGTACAAACCTAAACTTTGATTTATCACCTTTAAAGACATGGAGCAGTCTCGTGCTACAAACGCCTTGTGTCTCTTTTAACACTTCTGCCTGTAAAAGCTCTCCATTCCTTCCGTGGCCTCAGGTTTAATAGGGGCTTGTACCCAGGCTAATGAACAAGGTCCTCTACATGATGAGATGCCGGCCCATACCTGCCGTCCCTTACACTATATAACATGTTTGGTTATTCATTTTGTATGTATAATATAATGAAGTTATTTTTAAAAGTAACCCCACACCGCACAAGAGAGACAGATTCCATGTGTGTTTTAGGATTTGCTGCGATCAGTGATTTTTAGTGTTTTGCTTAGCTCATTTCTATCACCTAGGAGCCTTTGGACAAAGGAAAACTCTGTAAATACACTTGTGCGTTTAAACGGAGATTTATAAGAATGCACAGGAGGCCGTAGTGAGGTGTGCTGGTTTAACTATAGTCAGGGGATGTAAGTAGCCCTTTTTTGCCCCTCCAAGTTCATAGAACTAAAATCATGTTTTTAAAATCAGCAGCTTTAGCTTATGCTAGTGACCTCGTAAATGGGAGCCAACCACTCAGCACGCTTGTATAGCTCACAAAATAGCAGAGCTAATTACTCTTTCTTCTTAAACTAATGATCAGATATTCGGGTAATTCTTAATGAAACACTAAAGCTAGTGAACAAAAATACATGTTCAGTAGCCAAGTAAAATGACCGGTTGCTTTAACATGAAAATAAAGCATCTTTAGAAAATAAAGCATCTAAAAGCATCTTTGTAAAGGTCCGATTTTAAAACATTATAAGAAAAATCCTAGTTTCCAAAAGAGTTCTGCCCATTTTTCCAACAGTTTTCCTGATTGATCTTTGGAAGCATCAGTGCCTTTCTGATCACATCCACCCCAAACAAAGCACAGAACTTAATTTCTGTACTCATTTTAAATGATAATAGCCAGTATAAAGTCCCTAAAGGAACTGGAGACATCTGATATCTTCTGTCATATATGTTTTCTTGCCAGCCCAAGTCATTCAGATTCTGCTTACAACACAAATGTACGATTATTTTTTCTCAAATGGCCAGTTCTTTGGCCTGCTAATCATGAAAAAATCTGATTTTATTCTCATGACACTTTATTTGCATATTTTATTATACCTACTTGTATCAACATTTATCTATCTCTATATTTATTTTTCTGTATCAGAAGGTAGTTTAAGTTAATTTGTTTTGGGTTCAATAGATGTATTTTTCATATTTTCGATTCTTGTTTTCTTTTTTTCACATCTTCGAGTCCCCCTTTTGTTACTTTGCACCCCCTAGCGTGGTCAGCCCCCAGTTTGAGAGCCACTGTGTAGGGTTTTATTGGTAAAACACTCTCGGCATTTCAAGCTAAGTTAGATTCCCTTGTTTATTCAGCCATCCACCGGTGTTCCATTTTTGTTATAAATTGTATTTAGCCTCTCTTTATTTACTAAGCATTTTATATGATGATTAGAAAACAGTTATCTTGTTCAGGCTTTACTTTAAATCAGCTTTTTCATCAACAGGTTATAAACACTTTGGTAGTCAGGGGGCTTTGTATAATACAAAGTTTTAGAAATTCTGTGAATGCTTGGTAATAGCCTTCCATTTTACATCAGTTATGAGCCCCTGAAAATAAGAACGGTTATAGGAGGTTATAGGAGCCTGTACACTACAGGGCTGAGGATTAGGCTTTGGACACGTTAGGCCAATCAGGATGGAAAATGTTTTTAGTGAATAGTTACATCATATCTACTGTATTATATGTATTAGCACAAGGATTAAAATTTTACTAAAACTGTGAGGTTTATTCTTTCTTTTAGGTAGTCCAGGTGACATAGGATGGCTGTCATTGAAAACTGCTTTTCCATCTGTTTGTGAAAAAGCGCCCTTGGTTTTAGTAGCATTCAGGGTGAAGGGACGTAAGTTTGAACTGTGATTCCAAGAGTCAACAAGTGTCTGCAATCTTCTTGAATACAAGTCCAAGGACCAGGGTTTGTGCAGGGATCATAGTCAGGGGCAGAGTTACGCTAGACATAATTATTCCAAAATTAAACATTGACTCGCCCCTATCACAAAGATAAGACAGTAAAACTAAAATGTACAAATACTAAGTCACAGAGGAGATTAAAAAACATCTTAAGACCGGATCACCCCAAGCTCACCGCACACTACAACAGAACCTATGTGTTCTGCGGTATATTATCAGCTAAACTGTCATCTATGTAGGCAGTTCCACGGGATTGCAAAGAGTTGGGGAAAACATTATTTAACATCTGCTAGTATGAGGCTGATTAACATTAGCCGGTTATTGTTAGAATCTTACCTGGCACTAAAAGTCAGGCTTGTGTTCCTCCTGATTCAGGAAGAACATTAAATATTGGAGTTTAGAATATGAACTAGACTGATAAGGACATGTGTGCCAAAATAAATAAATAAAGTAAATAACCACATGAAAAAGTGGAGTGATTACAATTTGAAAAACTGCCGTGATGTATAAAAACATTTGAAATAAATAATAAGCTTTTTTGACATGCGCAGTCTGGAATAGTCTGAATGTGTCTTAAAGAGTTCATTTTTAAATAAAACTTAAAAGGCAAATTAAAAATATTAAATCTGAATAAAACACAGAAGTATCATTTAATGATATCAATTAGGGTTAAGTATTATCAAGCACCGGGATCTATTTATAAGGTTTATTTAATTTAGTTATAAACAAAATGATTGTTGGCATTTTGCTTTGAAATGAACAATAGTCTGATAGAGCTTTAAGAATTAGAATGCAAGGGCTGACAAAGAGTATCTCGGATGTCTGTTTTATTTTAACCTTTTGACAAGAAGCCCCTGGTCAGGGAAATATACCACCTATGTTGAAAATGAACAGTGCCGACATGCTAACTAAATAGATATAATCTAAGATATTTTAGAATATGACCCTAGGCGCTAACCCCCATGATTCTGACCAACTAAAGGGTCTTCACTTCATTGTCCAACTTCCTGCGGGTGCTATGGATCTTGTAATGGAGACTGCAAAAGATTCTCTAATCTTTACTCTGTAATGGTCCATATGATGGAGATCTAGCCTGGGTCCAGAGGGTTAACCGGTCATAGGACATGATGTTCAAAATTCAACTCGGGTTTTTCAAATGAGATAGGACGAGTGCGGCGTGTGTTCTGTATTCACTATTCACAACGACCATAACCCCGAGACCTTAGGTTTTTTATGCCGAAGTACCTTTCACTGACCCGAATAAGAGACATCCATCAAAAGGCTCTTGACAGTTTATTGAACCAATCAGGCTGGTAGGGCGGGAGTCGCTTTTCAAAGAGTATAAAAAACGTTTTCAACGACGTGTTTTGAACGGTTAACAATCAGCATCTCTTCAGCTATGTTCCTGATTAGCCACGACGGTCTATGGACCAGACGGCCCCCTACGATGGCCTGTTTTGACCTGAGGCTATCGTGCCCGACTCCGAGTACTCTGCGCCTAACAGCTAGCCTGCAGACCAGCCTTCTCGGACGGACCATCTTATGCCTTCAACTGCCCAGATCTAGGGGCCTGAGCCTCAGGTATCTGCCTCTGGTGATCTATATTGGTCGGATAGTTTCCTGGAGAACCGCAGTACCTGACATTTTTGTACCTGCTCATGATGTTCCAGGGTTCCTAGCGGGTCTAAGGAGATAGCCATTCAGGCCGTGCAACAAGAAGAGGCCGTGGACGACCCGGCAGAGGCTCCGGCCGATTGGAACCTATCACCCAAGGATGGGATTATGCGAGCATGGCCCTTGAACAAACGGACAGACCCTGGGGGAAACATTTCGAAAGGCTCTGAAGCTGGGCAAGTGTTGGATGGTGGCTCTGCCAGATAGAATAACGGATCAGCACCTAAAAAGCCCAGCTTCAGAGCCTTTCGAAATGTTTCCCCCAGGGTCTGTCCGTTTGTGTTGTACGGACCGACCCAGCCAGACACAGCCTACTAGTCTGTTTGAGACTGATCGGCTCAGCAGCAGCAACGGCTGTCTGTTTTCCATAAACCGTGGCTCAGGAGCCCGGTTATCAAGACTCTGGGCTGCTTCCACATCTTTCTGCCTTTTGATCGCCTTTGTACAAAATGCTGTCGACGATCGAAAAAATGAACATTCTATTCAGGAGTCGATCGTCCAAGCCTTTCATCACACGGACGTCGACTCTTTTCAAAAATACGTGAAATAGCCGAGGCATTCTCTAAATGCCATTTTCTGGACCTGATATGTTTGGTGGAACCTTAAGATTTTACCAGGTATACGAACTGGAAAATCAGATGAAGAGTCTGAACTGAATGTTCCTGTGAGATCACATGTTTTTTGTCGGCTTTTAATCACGCTGTTTAGTTGTAATGTTTTGAAGTGGTTGGTAAAACCTCTCTGAATTTTTAGATTGTTTTTGAAAATGACCAATAAAGGACCAGTTGATTTTAAACCCTAATTTCTTTCACCGTCGAGGATAGTGGGTCGTTGAAAACGTTTTTTATACTCTTTGAAAAGCGACTCCCGCCCTACCGACCTGATTGGTTCAATAAACTGTCAAGAGCCTTTTGATGGATGTCTCTTATTCGGGTCAGTGAAAGGTACTTCGCATAAAAACCTAAGGTCTCGGGGTTATGGTCGTTGTGAATAGTGAATACAGAACACACGCCGCACTCGTCCTATCTCATTTGAAAAACCCGAGTTGAATTTTGAACATCATGTCCTATGACCGGTTAACCCTGCGGACCCAGGCGCTAGATCTCCATCATATGGACCATTACAGAGTAAAGATTAGAGAATCTTTTGCAGTCTCCATTACAAGATCCATAGCACCCGCAGGAAGTTGGACAATGAAGTGAAGACCCTTTAGTTGGTCAGAATCATGGGGTTAGCCTAGGGTCATATTCTAAAATATCTTAGATTATATCTATTTAGTTAGCATGTCGGCACTGTTCATTTTCAACATAGGTGGTATATTTCCCTGGCCAGGGGCTTCTTGTCAAAAGGTTAAAATTAAACAGACATCCGAGATACTCTTTGTCAGCCCTTGCATTCTAATTCTTAAAGCTCTATCAGACTATTGTTCATTTCAAAGCAAAATGCCAACAATCATTTTGTTTATAACTAAATTAAATAAACCTTATAAATAGATACCGGTGCTTGATAATACTTAACCCTAATTGATATCATTAAATGATACTTCTGTGTTTTATTCAGATTTAATATTTTTAATTTGCCTTTTTAAGTTTTATTTAAAAAATGAACTCTTTAAGACACATTTAGACTATTCCAGACTGCGCATGTCAAAAAATAAACTTATTATTTGTTTGAAATGTTTTTATACATCACGGCAGTTTTTCAAATTGTAATCACTCCACTTTTTCATGTGGTTATTTACTTTATTTATTTATTTTGGCACACATGTCCTTATCAGTCTAGTTCATATTCTAAACTCCAATATTTAATGTTCTTCCTGAATCAGGAGGAACACAAGCCTGACTTTTAGTGCCAGGTAAGATTCTAACAATAACCGGCTAATGTTAATCAGCCTCATACTAGCAGATGTTAAATAATGTTTTCCCCAACTCTTTGCAATCCCGTGGAACTGCCTACATAGATGACAGTTTAGCTGATAATATACCGCAGAACACATAGGTTCTGTTGTAGTGTGCGGTGAGCTTGGGGTGATCCGGTCTTAAGATGTTTTTTAATCTCCTCTGTGACTTAGTATTTGTACATTTTAGTTTTACTGTCTTATCTTTGTGATAGGGCGAGTCAATGTTTCATTTTGGAATAATAATGTCTAGCGTAACTCTGCCCGTGACTATGATCCCTGCACAAACCCTGGTCCTTGGACTCGTATTCAAGAAGATTGCAGACACTTGTTGACTCTTGGAATCACAGTTTAATCCTACGTCCTCTTCACCCTGAATGCTACTAAAACCAAGGGCGCTTTTTCACAAACAGAGGGGAAAGCAGTTTTCAATGACAGCCATCCTATGTATCCTGGACTACTTAAAAGAAAGAATAAACCTCACAGTTTTAGTAAAATTTTAATCCTTGTGCTAATACATATAATACAGTAGATATGATCTAACTATTCACTAAAAACATTTTCCATCCTGATTGGCCTAACGTGCCTAAAACCTAATCCTCAGCCCTGTAGTGTACAGGCTCCTATAACCTCCTATAACCGTTCTTATTTTCAGGGGCTCATAACTGATGTAAAATGGAAGGCTATTACCAAGCATTCACAGAATTTCTAAAACTTTGTATTATACAAAGCCCCCTGACTACCAAAGTGGTTATAACCTGTTGATGAAAAAGCTGTTTTAAATTAAAGCCTGAACAAGATAACTGTTTTCTAATCATCATATAAAATGCTTAGTAAATAAAGAGAGGCTAAATACAATTTATAACAAAATGGAACACCGTGGATGGCTGAATAAACAAGGGAATCTAACTTAGCTTGAAATGCCGAAGAGTGTTTTACAAAATAAAACCCTACACAGTGGCTCTCAAACTGGGGGCTGACCACGCTAGGGGGCGCAAAGTAACAAAAAGGGGACTCGAAGATGTGAAAAAAAGAAAACAAGAGTCGAAAATATGAAAAATACATCTATTGAACCCAAAACAAATGAACTTAAACTACCTTCTGATACAGAAAAATAAATATAGAGATAGATAAATGTTGATACAATTAGGTATAATAAAATATTCAAATAAAGTGTCATGAGAATAAAATCAGATTTTTTCATGATTAGCAGGCCAAAGAACTGGCCATTTGAGAAAAAATAATCGTACATTTGTGTTGTAAGCAGAATCTGAATGACTTGGGCTGGCAAGAAAACATATATGACAGAAGATATCAGATGTCTCCAGTTCCTTTAGGGACTTTATACTGGCTATTATCATTTAAAATGAGTACAGAAATTAAGTTCTGTGCTTTGTTTGGGGTGGATGTGATCAGAAAGGCACTGATGCTTCCAAAGATCAATCAGGAAAACTGTTGGAAAAATGGGCAGAACTCTTTTGGAAACTAGGATTTTTCTTATAATGTTTTAAAATCGGACCTTTACAAAGATGCTTTTAGATGCTTTATTTTCTAAAGATGCTTTATTTTCATGTTAAAGCAACCGGTCATTTTACTTGGCTACTGAACATGTATTTTTGTTCACTAGCGCTTTAGTGTTTCATTAAGAATTACCCGAATATCTGATCATTAGTTTAAGAAGAAAGAGTAATTAGCTCTGCTATTTTGTGAGCTATACAAGCATGCTGAGCGGTTGGCTCCCATTTACGAGGTCACTAGCATGAGCTAAAGCTGCTGATTTTAAAAACATGATTTTAGTTCTATGAACTTCGGAGGGGCAAAAAAGGGCTACTTACATCCCCTGACTATAGTTAAACCAGCACACCTCACTACGGCCTCCTGTGCATTCTTATAAATCTCCGTTTAAACGCACAAGTGTATTTACAGAGTTTTCCTTTGTCCAAAGGCTCCTAGGTGATAGAAATGAGCTAAGCAAAACACTAAAAATCACTGATCGCAGCAAATCCTAAAACACACGTGGAATCTGTCTCTCTTGTGCGGTGTGGGGTTACTTTTAAAAATAACTTCATTATATTATACATACAAAATGAATAACCAAACATGTTATATAGTGTAAGGGACGGCAGGTATGGGCCGGCATCTCGACATGTAGAGGACCTTGTTCATTAGCCTGGGTACAAGCCCCTATTAAACCTGAGGCCACGGAAGGATTGGAGAGCTTTTACAGGCAGAAATGTTAAAAAGAGACACAAGGCGTTTGTAGCACGAGACTGCACCATGTCTTTAAAGGTGATAAATCAAAGTTTAGGTTTGTACATGACATAATCCTAACAAATTCCTGAGACTACCATCCGGTGAGCTCTCTGAGGGTCACCCAGCGGGGGGTGGGTGCTCGAAACGGGCGGGCTCAGTTGTTTGCAAGCGAACTCACAGAGTCCTTCCCCCGATTGGGGTGTGCTTGCAAAGCCTGACTTTACTTTCTGTGTGTAGAGAGAGAGCAGGGGCTGCTCGTAGGGGGTCGGCTAAAAGCTGACTGGGTCTGCCACTTGGTCTTTCTCTCTGGGAAATCAGCTTCATTGCTAAAACTGTTTTTTTACTGCAGAGTCCGTAACCGGGAAACCTGATTTAGCTGAAGTGTGAAATCGGCCCGTGCTGGAACCATCAGCCCCTCCCTAAGCCATGCGGGCCGCTTGCTTCCACAAGATGTTTCCTTTGGTCAGCTGAAGATACCTGTATTTAAAATATGGGGTGAGTTTGAATAGAAAAAGGGCTTGTTTTAGATCGATTTTTATACAAATTATAATTATATTAATGAATATAATTACAAATTATACAGCCCAGGCTAGATTTTTTAGACGTCTCAAACGTGATTTAAAAGGGAACTACTGCATATTATTTAACTAGGTGTGATTTTTAAAGGGCTGAACTAGCAGTTATCTCAAACTTTACAAGCTAATCTTTAAAAATCCCTTAACTTACAAACTGGGATAAGGTAGAAAACCTGCTTTCTTATAAATCTCCGTTGAAATGCACAAGTGTATTTAGAGAGGTGTCTTTTGTCTGATTTTAGACAGACCCCGGAAAATAAGCCCTAAGGTTAAGCTCTGTATATATGTGAACATTTTTGATATCAGCCACCAATCAGCCCAGGCTAGATTTTTTAGACGTCTCAAACGTGATTAAAAAGGGAACTGCGGCATATTATTTAACTATGTGTGATTTTTAAAGGGCTGAACTAGCAGTTATCTCAAACTTTACAAGCTAATCTTTTAAAATCCCTTAACTTTAAAAGATCCATCAACAGAGGGTCTGCGCGGTCTCGAGCCCGCTGAAATTATGGGGGTAGGGAGTTTACAGACAGCTGCTGCCAAGCGGGTGATCTCGCAGGGGCTCACCCCGCTGGAATGGGTGCTCGAAGCACACAACTGTGCGAAGGCGATCGCGCTCCATGCTGCAGCAGGGGCTGTCTCAGCCTGTGTCTGCGCTCTGAGAGAGAGAGAGAGAGAGACAGAGCACACAGGCCTGCTTGCAAGGGGTCTGTTAAAAGCGGGTCTGCTTCATTGCTAAGAATGTTTTTACTGCAGAGTCTGTCACTGGGAACCTGATTCAATGTTGGTTGAGGAATTTCTGTGAGATGGAAAAGGATGGACCTGTAAGTGATAAAGCAAAGATGAGATAGATATTTTAATGGCGTGTTCATATTAAAATCATAGATAGAACCGAAGAAAATGCTTCGCTTTTTTATACAGCACTTTCAGAAGTGGCTGGGAAGTGGTGGGGAGACCGCCGCTAGGTGCGGCCTGACCCCGGGGGGCCCAGAAACAGGGTGCGATCACGCTGACTGACTCAGACCGTGTCTTTGATCTCACAGTTTGTTATCTGTGTGTGAGATGGAAAAAAAAAAAGCAGCTTGACTTAGTTTGAAGCAAAAATGAGTTTTAATTCCTGGCTTGCATGCTCATCTTAAAATCGTAGATAGAACAAAATGCTTGGCTTTTAGGCTTTCGGCAGGGAAGTGTGGGGGACTGGGAGGTGTGGGGGACCGGGAAATGTGGGGCGCCTATGGTTAAATGTGGCCTGACTCAGACCGTGTCTTTGATCTGACAGTTTGTTATCTGTGTGTGTGAGCTGGATAAAAAGCAGGTTTTTGAAGCCAAGATGAGAACAAAATGCTTGGCTTTTTATAGGGCCTTTTCAGAACTGGCCGGTAAGTATCGGGGGACTGGGAGGTCTGGGGCTGCCGTCCGTCAGGTGCCCGAGGCAGTCCCTTGAGGCCGTCAGGGTACGGAACATCCTCGGGTCGGTGCTGGGGCGACTTTAGGCTGGTCTGAGCCGGTCAGGACAGGCCCCGGGCCTGTCTGGGCTTGTGCCAGAGAAAGGGCGGGGGCCAAGGCAGCCCCCGGGCATGTCTGAGCTGGTCAGGACAAGCCTTGGGCATGCCTGAGCTGTTCACGACAGGACCCGGGCATGCCCGAGCTTGTCGAGGTAAAGGCTGTAACACGCCCGGGCTTGTCTTTCGGGAGAGGGGGGCTGAGCGGGTTCAAACAGCAGTCAGACATCCGTCACACGGGCCGTTGACAGTTTATTTTGCCCGGCAGGTGCAATCCGGGTTCAACCAGTGGTCAGACATCCATCACACGGTCCGTTGACAGTTTATTTCGCCCGGCAGGTGCAATCCGGGTTCAAACAGCGGTCAGGCCTCCGTCAAACGGACCCTTGACAGTTTATGGAACCAATCAGCTGCCAGGGGAGGGTTCAAGGAGGAGTCGGGGAGGGGATGGGAAGCCTTACACCAATCCGACGCCGGGGGGCGGCGCCAACGGGGCGGAGAGAGGTCACGTGGAGGGGCGGGAATTCGACGTGACGTCATCAGGAGGCGACGGGGCGGAACTTCCGGTCTTGCGTCAGAGGGGGCGGGGCTTAAAAGTAATTAATCATTATGATTGACAGCTCTAATTGCGATTTTGACAGAAACCCCCCGCCTATAACTACTAAGCATCAATCACAAATTTGAAATTACGTAGGGGTTGGATATTCCAAGAAGGCAATGACCCAAAACACAGTTTGAAATCTACAAAGGCATTCATGCAGAGGGAAAAATACAATGTTCTGTAATGGCCGTCACCAGTGCCGGTTTTTGATATGGGCGACATGGGCCGTTGCCCAGGACGGCATCGTGGTGGAGGCGGCATCTTGAGTATCGGCAAAATTTTTTTTTGCACGCGCCCATGCTGCCCCAACATCATGCCAGTGCATTTTTGGGATTGCATGGGCACCGATCGGTTTTCTATTGCCCATTTGCGGGGAGTAAGAGCGCCCTCCATTTGCGAGGTGCACCTGCTGCTTGCAGTACAGGGAGGAGGGGGGCGGGGGATTTTCTGGCTGGCTGGCGCGGCATCTAATAACCAGCTCGCAAAATAAAACAAAATAAAAACAAACACAAAACCACCAGACATTATGATATAGACTTATAATTTGCACCGATGTGTTTTATAAATTCAATCACACCCATATGCACACTCAGTGCACCTGCTTGCTGCTGCCGCTGTGCTAAAGTCTCACACACAACCTATCGGGGTTGGGGTGCTTCCAAATAAAGCACATTTCATTCATAATATTGTCAATCCAACTCCATTATGTCACAATTAATTTTTCCTGGGTTGTGCGAAATCGCAGAAATCGTTAGATGGGCGCTCCTTGCGCGAGCAGCATAGAGCAGAGTACAGCAAACAGGAAGAATAAATTTTCCTGTGTGAAGCTGACGCCAGGTCAAAGCGTGCGCTCTCTCTATTCTTTATCACAGGTTCGTAAATTCGCCATAATTGGAGTGCACATTACAGGCTTTAAAACGGTAAAATATCGTCAATGAGATTTTGAACATGTTGATAAAATGAATTGAGTTAGTAAGAGTTTTTTTGTATGGATATATATGTTTGCGTGCTACCTAATGCAATTGACTCGCGTAGTGGAGAGTGGTAGGTGGGGAAAGTTAACCCGAAATAATAAACTGACTGCAGCTCTGAGAGAAAAGGTCTATGTAGTTGTTAGTGACCTGGTGAACTGATGACTGGAGATGGTACTAAAGTGAAAATTCTTTACACTACTGTACTGTATAACAAAATATTTTGGTGCTGTATAAATGTAAAATTTGATTTTGTCTCTGTTAGACATTACATTTCCAATACTTTGTTTAATTGCACTGTATTTTTTCATTGTTTTTTAAAATGCTGGGGGGGACACAGGGGGCGCCACAGGGGGTGTTCGCCCAGGGCACCACAAACAGGCTAGGACTGCCCCTAGCCATCACAGTCCCCTGACTTAAATATCATCAAAAATCTATGGGATGATTTGAAATCAGGCTGTCCATTCTCGGCAGTCATCAAATTTAACTGAACTAGAGAGATTTTGTATGGAAGAATGGTCAAGAATACCTCCATCCAGAATCCAGACACTGATCAAAGGCTATAGGAGGCGTCTAGAGGCTGTTATATTTGCAAAAGGAGACTCAACTAAGTATTAATGAATATCTCTGTTGGGGTGCCCAAATTTATGCACCGGTCTAATTTTGTTATAATGCATATTGCATATTTTCTGTTAATCCAATAAACGTAATGTCACTGTTGAAATACTACTGTTTCCATAAAACATGTCATATATTAAAAGGAAGTTGCTACTTTGAAAGCTCAGCCAATGATAAACAAAAATCCAAAGAATTAAGAAGGGTTCCCAAACTTTTTCATATGACTGTATATGGTTTTCCTTTATTACTTTCTAGCTCATTTGAGAAGTCGTATGTCTCTTTACTGTTTTCTTTGGCAATTGATGAGTTTTAGCAATTTGTCTTGATACTTACTTGCTAAATTTGTGCCATTTTAGTTTTGCATTTTGAAGCACTTTAAATTACTTTAAAGCACTTCTGCTTTGCCTGTGCTAAATCAGCATTAAATCAGCATGTGGGTTTTGGACATCCACAAATGGTATACCACTACAGTTGAAAAG
Organism: Polypterus senegalus; assembly: GCF_016835505.1. Taxonomy (NCBI): domain Eukaryota; kingdom Metazoa; phylum Chordata; class Cladistia; order Polypteriformes; family Polypteridae; genus Polypterus; species Polypterus senegalus. Next base: position 75,455,110 of record NC_053159.1, on the reverse strand, counting down.
CTGAAACTATCCTCTTGGCTTAAGTTAATAAATTGATTCAATGGAACATTATTTACGCAGACTTAAACTGTTCTAACAGCAAGGGTATTTTTTTTCTTAACTGTAATGTAAGGCAGATAGATGGTGAACACAAATATCAGTAATTACAGTGCTGCTTGAACATCTATAAACCTTTTTAAATATGTTATTTTTAATCAGTAATAGTTGCCTAATCAAAACTACTACCTACAGTGCATCCAGAAAGTATTCACAGCGTATCACTGTTTCCACATTTTGTTATGTTACAGCCTTATTCCAAAATGGATTCAATTAATTTTTTACTCAGAATTCTACACACAACACCCCAAAATGACAACGTGAAAAAGTTTACTTGAGATTTTTGCAAATTTATTAAAAATAAAAAAACTGAGAAATCACATGTACATAAGTATTTACAGCCTTTGCTCAATACTTTGTCCATGCACCTTTGGCAGCATTTATAGCCTCAAGTCTTTTTGAATATGATGCCACAAGCTTGGCACACCTATTCTTGGCCAATTTTGCCCATTCCTCTTTGCAGCACCTCTCAAGCTCCATCAGGTTGGATGGGAAGCGTCGGTGCACAGTCATTTTAAGATCTCTCCAGAGATGTTCAATCGGATTCAAGTATGGGCTCTGGCTGGGCCACTCAAGGATATTCACAGAGTTGTCCTGAAGCCACTCCTTTGATATCTTGGCTGTGTGATTAGGGTCGTTGTCCTGCTGAAAGATTAACCGTCGCCCCAGTCTGAGGTCAAGAGCGCTCTGGTGCAGGTTTTCATCCAGGATATCTCTGTACATTGCTGCAGCCATCTTTCCCTTCATCCCGACTAGTTTCCCAGTTCCTGTTGCTGAAAACATCCCCACAGCATGATGCTGCCACCACCATACTTCACTGTAGGGATGGTATTGGCCTGGTGATGAGCAGTGCCTGGTTTCCTCCAAATGTGACGCCTGGCATTCACACCAAAGAGTTCAATCTTTGTCTAATCAGACCAGAGAATTTTGTTTCTCATGGTCTGAGAGTCCTTCAGTTGCCTTTTGGCAAACTCCAGGAGGGCTGCCATGTGCCTTTTACTAAGGAGTGGCTTCCGTCTGGCCACTCTACCATACAGGCCTGATTGGTGGATTGCTGCAGAGATGGTTGTCCTTCTGGAAGGTTCTCCTCTCTCCACAGAGGACCTCTGGAGCTCTAATAGAGTGACCATTGGGTTCTTGGTCACCTCCCTGACTAATGCCCTTCTCCCCTGATCGCTCAGTTTAGATGGCCGGCCAGCTCTAGGAAGAGTCCTGGTGGTTTCAAACTTCTTCCACTTACGGATGATGGAGGCCACTGTGCTCATTGGAACCTTCAAAGCAGCAGAAATGTTTCTGTAACCTTCCCCAGATTTGTGCCTCGAGACAATTCCTTTGACTTCATGCTTGGTTTGTGCTCTGACATGAACTGTCAATTGTGGGACCTTATATAGACAGGTGTGTGCCTTTCTAGATCATGTCCAATCAACTGAATTTACCACAGGTGGACTTCAATTAAGCTGCAGAAACATCTCAAGGATGATCAGAGGAAACAGGATGCACCTGAGCACAATTTTGAGCTTCATGTCAAAGGCTGTGAATACTTATGTACATGTGCTTTCTCAATTTTTTTATTTTTAATAAATTTGCAAAAATCTCAAATTAACTTTTTTCACGTTGTCATTATGGGGTGTTGTGTGTAGAATTCTGAGGAAAAAATGAATTTAATCCATTTTGGAATAAGGCTGTAACATAACAAAATGTGGAAAAAGTGATGCGCTGTGAATACTTTCCGGATGCACTGTAGGTTATGGTATGAAAAAGTTCTATTTAAAAAGCAGCCTTGTATTATTAAATGAGTTGATGCATGCAGTAGAGTGAAGGTGTATAATTAGTAAACAAGAACTCAATGAGATGAGTAAAAGTTGACTGTAAAATAATTAAACAGAAAGGTCTTTGAGAATGGGGCTGAACAAGTGGAGGGCTAAACTGCAGTTTTTGACATGTTAATATCATCTGACATCAGTAATGTAAGTGAGATAACAATACTTTATCTGTTAGTATTTGGTTTGAGCTTACTTTGAATGCTAAAAATATTTTTACTTATTAAACACCACAGACAAAGAAAATGTTTTAACACAAGTGACAAAAAAGCTGAAAAGTATAGAGGAACAGATTGCAACTCAAATGTGACTGATTGAAGAAAAAAGGAAATAATTGAAGATCTTCCACAAAATCTTAGTCTTTCTGCAGATGCAGTTTCTCAGTTACAGTGTACTCTTTTGGAAAAAGAAAAGGAGTTATTTGCATTAAAAAAATGAAATAAATGAAATACATTTCAAGTCAAGACAGAAATTCTTTGGATCAGCTTTCAGAGGGTCATGAAATAGATCTTTGGCTTCGTCAAAAGTGTATTGATATTGAAGTGGCACAGAACCTTATCTCTAGTAAAGAATTAATTTCTTGCAGACTTAACAAAAAGTTGAATTCTGTTCAGAGAGAAGGTTCACAAGTAGAGGAACAGCTGAAACAGCTGCAGGAAGATTTGCAAGTCGCAGAGGAACAAGCAAGAGAATCTCTCATGTATAACACAGAAAAGCACAACTTGTATATAGAAGTTATCAGGCTAAATCGTATTATTATTGAAGAAATTATTTTAAAATTGTATGAAGCAGAGGAGTCCTATAGGCAGCTAAAGAAGAAACATGAAGAAGATGTGTCCAGCTGTGAAAGCCAGCTGCATTTGCTGGAGAAGGAGAAACAGGAAGCATTTAGAAGACTAGAGGAGTCGCAGGAAACCACTCAAAGACTTGAAGAAGAGATCAGTATTCTTAGACAAGAACTGGTCTCTAAATATGGTAATCATGAAAATTCTCATTTATAAGATATTGAGAACTTTAAAGAAAAGCTGAATGAAATAAAGGCCTAAAAGGCTGTAGAGATTAATAAAGAACCGAATGACTCCCACTTGTCAGCAGTGGAATTTCCTTGCACTGATGGTGAAAAGCACTTTATGATTGAATACCTTACATCCACACAGCAAGCAGAATGCTCTTGGTTGAAAGATGGTGCTAGCATGCCAAGTGGCAATGAATCCTAAGGACATCAGCAATTTGAGTTTAAATAATGAAATACTTTTAGAAGAAAACATGTTTGATTAATTTGGAGATATCAATGAAAGTTGTAATCTAATTTATTTTCCATTGTCTGATAATTCTGAATGAGGGTCTCTCTCTGGCACAGAGTTGTTGGGTTCTATAAACTGTCAGAAAAACACATGTGTTGTGATCAAGTCTTATGATGGCAGAGATGTAACTGATGCTGAAAATACAAGTGAAACATAAAGCAGTACTATGTTCTCTGAATTAAACAATGAAAAAGTAAAATAGTTTCAGAGTTTAACTGAAAAAGTCCTAGATCTGCAGAACAATAAGAAGCAAATTTCTAAAGAGCTGTTAGTTTTGCAATTAAAGCTAACAATGGAAGAAGAGGAATGGGCCTGCTGTGAAGAAATTATCAGACTTAAATCTCAAGAATGTGAGGCTTTAAAAGCCAATCTGAACAATAAAATGCTTCATCATGATCAGAACGAGAATCTGGAAGATAATTACAAAGTTTATAACTGATCACAACTTATCAGACCCCTGGACATATTCTTTCTACTCACCAGTACATCATTGCTACTCAAGAATTGATTATTTCTTTATAGAAAATAATTTCTTGCCTTTGATTAAATCTTGCAAATACGATGGTATTGTTATTTCTGACCATGCACCTCTGATCTTGGAGCTAAAGTTACTATGCCCCACACACTCATGCACATGGCATCTCAACCTGCTTCTATTAGCAGAATTGTACAGAATTTATATCCAAACAAATCCGTTTCTTCCTAGAGACAAATACATCCTCAGAGATTTCTGCAGGAATACTCTGGTAAACTCTTAAGGCCTTCTTAAGAGGACAGATTATCTCATATCTTTCCCACAGAAATAAATTAGAAACCAAGAAAGCAGCAGAGATAAAAAGCGAAATTACTAGAATAGATGAAGGACATGCCAGGCTTCCAAGCGAGGCTCTACATAGGAAAAGGCAGGCTCTGCATTCAGAACTAAACCTCTTGACAACTAAAGGAACTGAACAACTTATTTATAAATCCAGACATCATTACTATGAACATGGAGAGAAAGCTAATAAGCTTTTAGCTCAAAAAATTCACAAGCAAGGAGTCCGCAATGCAATCCCAGTTTAGACAAAATCATCAACCACAAAAATATTATGCACACATGATGTCCTAAAGATCATAACTAGTAGTCTATCCTCGGCTATAGTTCCTCATGCTTTCAAACACGCAGTTGTACATCCAATTGTGAAAAAACCTGATCTTGACCCTGCCATTCTTTCCAATCTTCGTCCAATCTCCTAACTACCTTTCTTGTCAAAAATACTAGAAAAAGTAGTTTATGAGCAATTAACTCATCACCTACAGGACCATCAGGTAATGGATCTTTTTCAGTCAGGCTTTAACGTGTCCTAAAACGTCCTTTTGGCATTTTTCCACGTGGTTATGGTTCTTCTCGACTCATGATCTCCGACTCGAATCCTCTGGTGTATCTGGCTTAGCCCTCGACTGGTTCAGGTCATATTTCTGCAACAGGACTCTCAGAGTCATGCTAGACGATTTTTCATCTGAATCAGTCCCATGTGGGTTCCCCAGGGTTCCATTTTGTTTTCAATCTACATCCTCTTTAGGTGCAATTTTTAGAAAGCATGCAATTTCATATCACCTATATGCTGACGACTGCCAAATTTATTTCTCCCTCAAGCCAACTGACACTGCCTATCTGACATTAAGGACTGGCTGGCTGTAAACTTCCTTCACCTGAACGATTCAAAAAACATTGTTTTAGTCCCGACTGCAAACACACCCCTTGGCCTCGTTTCTCTTCCCATTCCAGTAACTTCGGTCTCCAAGAATCAAAATGGATACGTTCCTGAAAAATGCTCAAGTCAACAGCACAGTAAAATCCTGCTTTTTCCTACTAAGGTGAATCGCCAAACTCAAGCCTATTCTTTCTAACCACTTCCTGGAATCAGTAACATGCAATTAAATATGGTATATAAAGCCACACTTTCTAGACTCCAACTGGCTCAAAATGCGGCACATTCAGAGACTACTATAAATCCTTATATACTACTGAGTTTAAAGAAGACAATACACAATCTAATGCATTTCTGGATACATTACAGATACCACAAATAGACTCTATTAGTGACCTGGAGGAACTCTGATAAACCTCTGGTACATTCAGCGTTATCAGAATTACTAGATGCTATAAAGTCACTTCAAGGCAGGAAAGCAGCAGGCCCTGATGCCTACCCAGCAGAATTTTATAAGAAATTTTCCGCTCAGCTAGCTCCCCTCCTATTAGCAACATTTACAGAAGCCAGAGACAATCAAACTCTTCCTCAAACTTTTCGCCAAGCATTAATCACCGTTTTCCAAAACAAAATAAGGACTTATTACAATGTGCATCATACAGACCAATTTCACTTTTGAATAATGACGTTAAAATACTCTCAAAAATCATAGCTAGAAGATGGAGAAAGTGCTCTCCTCGGTAATATCACAAGATGAAACTGGATTTATTAAGAGTCGACACTTATCTTCAAATCTTGACGCCTGTTTAATGTAATATACTCACCAACTAAATCAAACACCCCAGAAATATTATTATCATTGGATGCAGAAAAAGCATTTGACATGATTGAATGGAAATACCTTTTTACTACATTGGAGAAATTTGGGTTTGGCCCGAACATTTGTGCATGGATCAAATTACTGTATACCAATCCAGAAGCTTCAGTTTGTATCAACAACATTTGTTCAGACTACTTTAAACTAGAACGTGGTACCAGACAAGGATGCCCTTGTCACGCTACTGTTTGCAATCGCCATTGAACCACTGGCAATACACTGTCGAAATACTGATCAGATAAAGGGGATTATCAGAGAAGGACTGGAACAGAAAATTTCTCTCTATGCAGATGATATGGTACTGTATATATCAGACCCACAAAATTCTGTGCCTGCAGTCTTAACAGCACTCACAGAATTTCAAAAGATCTCTGGTCTCAGAATTAATCTGAATAAAAGTGTACTCTTTCCAGTGAATTCTCAAGCATATAATATTAGATTAGATACCCTACCTTTTATCATTGCAGAACAGTTTAAATACCTAGGGTAAACATCACAAGTAAACATAAAGCTCTTTATCAACAAAATTTCACCGTCTGCATGGAAAAAATTAAGCAAGACTTGCATAGATGGTCAACCCTTCATCTCACTCTAGCTGGAAGAATTAACACTGTTAAGATGAATATTCTTCCTAAGCTTCTTTTTTTATTTCAAAACATCCCAATATACATCAATAAATCATTTTTTAAGCAATTAGATTCAACAATAACCTCATTTATTTGGAACTCAAAACATCCACGTATCCAAAGAGCGACCCTACAAAGACAAAAGGCAGAAGGTGGCATGGCTCTACCTAACTTCCAGTTTTATTACTGGGCAGCAAACATACAAGCTATAAAACCTGGACACAAACAGATGAACATACACAGGCCTGGTCCAATAGAAGTAAAATCCTGCAGTACTTCTTTATATTCCCTGCTCTGTGCCCCAATAAATGCAAGTTATCGGCAATATACTAATAACCCAATTGTGCTTCACTCACTTAGAATATGGAACCAATGTAGAAAGCATTTTAAGATGGAGAAGCTTTTATCTGTGGCACCTCTGCAAGAGAACCACCTCTTTCAACCTTCACAAACATATGCAGTTTTTAATATCTGGAAAAAATTTGGGATTAACTTGCTTAGATATCTTTATATAGACAACGTCTTTGCATCCTATGAACAATTACATTCCAAATTTAACATTCCAGCTACACATTTCTTTCACTATCTTCAAATCAGGAACTTTGTTAAACAGAACCTTCCCGATTTTCCTCATCTTGCACCCTCATCCATGCTGGAAAAAATATTGCTCAATCTCAAGGACTCAGACACCATCTCTGCAATATATAAAATCATTTTACAGTCCCTCCCTTTCAAAGATCCAAGAGGACACTGGGAAAAAGATCTTATCAGAATTAATACAGTATATCAGAAAAGGAGTGGGAAAATTGCAATGCAGAGAATTCACTTTAGCTCCATATGCGCAAAGCATACAATTATTCAACTCAAAATTATATATCGAGCACATCTGTCTTGTCTAAAACTCTCCAAAATGTTTCCAGGGCAAGATCCAACCTGCGAACGCTGCAATCAAGTCCCAGCCTCACTGGGTCACATGTTCTGGGCCTGCACCAAATTAACATCATTCTGGACCAAAATTTTTAATTACCTTTCAGACAGCCTTGGTCTCACAATCCCTCCTAACCCATTAACAGCTGTGTTTGGGGTTCTTCCAGATGGGTTTAAAGTGGAGAAGGACAAACAAACTGTGATTGCATGCACTAACACTTTTGGCACACAGACTTATTCTGCTTAACTGGAAGAATCCAAACTCTCCTCTTGTAAGTCAGTGGGAAACCGATGTTTTATACTATTTGAAATTGGAAAAAATCAAATACTCAGTTAGAGATTTTTTTCAAAACATGGCAAGATCTAATCAGTAATATTTTAAAATAAGCTCTTAAAGCACAGAGGAAGAAATTATTGCTGTATTTCTTTGTCTTCTCCATTCATCTGTATTGGCTTATCAAACTTATTAATTTAGGTATGTTTACAAGCCTTAAGTTTTACTCCATTTGCCTTGCTCTCTCTCTCTCAGGGGTGGGGGTCGACTTGTTCTCAATTCTACATTTTGTAAAAATTGATTGATTTGTATTGAATGATTGTAACAAAATTAATAAAATTTAAAAAAAAAAAAAGAATGAGAATTTGGAATCTAAAAAGACCTTAGACATTCAGGAACTGAATGAGCTATGGAAGGACAGAGACTTTCTGTTGATGCAACTACATGATCAGGAATAATTGGTTAAAGAAGAACAGCAGAAAAAGCTGACTGGAGATTCAGTCGCCAGTGAGGTATAGGCCCTTTTTGGCTGGCAGCTTGCAATTCTACAAACTCAGCAAGATCATCTTCAGTCACAGCTAAATATTCAGAAATCTATGAACCAGACAACTTCTGAGCTTTTAGGAGAGAGGAACCCTCCTTGTAGACTCCCTCCACAATGAATTGTGCTTGCTTAACAGAGACAATTCTGACAGAGATCATATCCTGAAAATATTAGAAGATGAAAAAAGAGATTTGTAAGCTGAAATTTGTTATGTTGAGCAAAATCATATCAGAACCAGCGCAGCCATTAATCAGTGTAACACATAAAAACCAGATTTGGGAAAAGAATTTAGCAGGTCTAGATGTCAAGGTCAAAAATTTGGAAAATATTCTGGAGTCAGAAAGGCTTCAACTTAAAAGCCAGTTAAATGACAAGAGTGTTTATCTCCAGAATCTTGAAGAACAAATGAAACATGCAAAATTGAAATATATTTAGAAGCAAAAGTGTTTAATGGAAGAAATTAGAAGCCTGTATAGAAAATTTGGAAAAAGCATATGATAAAGAGTCCCTGCTTCATGCTGATGTAAAAAAACGGAGGCAGCCGTCACAAATATTGAAAGTAAACTACGTGGTCAGTGTAATGAGGACATTGCTCAGTGGCAGCCATCATAACCATACACTTGAATTAGAAATTTGGACCCACTGTGGATGTCCTGTCACAGACAAGTAGACACAAGGTTTACCGACATGTCCAAACTGTATGACACTGGAAAAGGAATCTCTTTGACCTTTACATGCATGTTACATACATTAAGTATACGTGTGTGTGGGTTTTTTTTGTATTTACACTCACGGAAAGGATATAAACGCTAAACACATTAGTGTGCAGCTCGCTGTATTGTGAAAAGGCGTCCTGGCTTGTCGCCATGTAAGCGGAAAATAAAAGAAACAAACAACTTCCGGAAGAGGCCGAGCAATTTTTTGATTTTTTGAATGAATCAGAATGTCAGCCTTCTCCACAGTCAGTTTGAGCTGAGGAAAACCAAAACTGACAAAAATCAGCAAATTCAGGTATTTTGTTTCGCAAGTGCAACAATGGAGATCACATTTTAACGCTACTTGTTTTAGTGTTTGCTGCAATGTGGTGATCGGCCTCGTTAGGTAGAAGACTCTTTAAGGTCAAAGTGAGACTCTGCTAAGTGATCTGCTTTCTAAGGAAGTGTATTAGGGCCACGGAGAAGAAAAAAAATACGAACATAGCGAAGAAAAAAAAGTATATTTTGAGAGATAAGTCGACATTTCCACTTTATTCTCACTGTTTATGTCGACATTAAAGTCGACATGTTGATTTTATTCTCATAATTTATTTTGTCATTAAAATAAAACATTGTAAAGTAAACTTCATCTTAAAATGAATATTTAATTTACTAGATTTTCTCAAACGCCGTCATAAGTAATGTAGCACATTAAATGCTTTGTGTTAAGTGTTCCCTGACTCATGTTAATCACTACGTGCTTCTTGAACTGACTTCCTCTTCCACTAAGAGGAGGCGCAGGCGGCAATCACCACACACAATGCATTCATTTCATGATATTCCTGCTCTCTGAACATTTAGAATGCTAAGATAAATATTTGATATCATTTTTATGATGAAATACATTAAAGCATGTATTGAACATGTGGGGGTACTGGGGCATGGAGGTTGCACAAAGGGGTCCTGGGTGTTCCCTGCCATGAGTTTGTATGTTTTTCTGGTGGGTTTAGGCCAGGTTTATACTTCATGCAATGCGACGCATGCTCCAGCGGTAGCTCCTGCTACGCAAGCGTTTTACTGTTTACTGTAAAGTACTTGCGCAAGTATAAACAGTAAGGCCGGGTTTATACTTTACATGATGCGACACATACTGCAGTGGATGCTCCTGCTACACAAGTGTTTTACTGTTTATACTTGCGTGAGTACTTTACGTAAATCTGGAGGAATCCAGTAGGTGGCAGTATGAGATATTATCACGGTGAGAACAGGTTCGGCTTCTCTGTGTTGTGAATTGCCTGGAACAACAATTAAATTCCGATAATACCTTACCACAATATCTCTGAAAAGGATGTTTAATGATTAAATCCATCAATCCAGGGATGTGTCCATTCCAGCAAGCATTGGGCATGAGGCAGAAACAATCCCTGAACGGGGCCTCAGCTCATGGAGGTTAAAGTGGACATTTCGAGATTAAAGCTGAAATACCCACTTTATTCACAAAATACACGTTTTGGTACTACACCTCGCTCACGTGTCACGTTAATTTCTGAGGACCTGCTCAGAGGACGCATGAAATGAACGCTGGGAACGCGTGGCAGTCATGATGCATGCATGTACGCATTATGAGCGTGAAGTATAAACGAGCCCTAAAACGCTTGCATAGCAAGATCGTCCGCTGGAGCATGTGTCGCATCGCGTGAAGTATAAACCCAGCCATACTCGCGATATGCTGGAGTCCCGTTCAGGACTTGTTGCTGCCTTGCACACGATACTTGTTGGGAAGGGCGCAAGCCTGAATGGATGGCATAATGAAACATGTATAACTCAGTGTCCTAAGTTTATAGCTAATTTTAATTTCATAAAGATGTTTATCGTTTGGTGATTGGTTATGTAGAGAAAGAAAAAGGAAGGATAGGACCTTGGGGTTTAGTACGTCAGATAGAGACAGCACGCATGCAATAAAGAAAGCCCGCTCAGAAGTACATCCATTGAATTCTTTGTTCATGTCTCCAACCACCAGATCACGAACCCATCATTCACACAATATTTCAGTTAAACCAGTGCAACACCCATTCATACATTCAGTTTTTGGAGTCTCGTCACACTTGCCATAAAGTTCACTACACTGAACGTAGACCAGGGGACCCCTTACTGCAAGGGAGCAGCACTATCACCACTTCACCGTACCACCCCACACACCCCACGTTTAATACAAGCTTTAATGTACTTCATCATGAAAATGATATAAAATATTTATCTTAGCATTCTAAATGTTCAGACAACAGGAATATCATGAAGTGAATATATTATGTGCAGCAATCGCTTCCTGCTCCTCCTCTCAGTGCAAGTGGAAGTCCATTTAAGAAGCACGTAGCAGTTAACAAGAGTCGGGGAATACTTAACACAAACTTATGACGGGGTTTGAGAAAATCTAGCAATTTAAACATTAATTTTAAGATGAAGTTTAGTTTACAACGTTCTACTTTAATGACAAAATAATCTACGAGAATAAAGTCAACGTTGACTTTAATCTCGACATAAACATCAAGAATAAAGTGGAAATGTCGACTTTAATCTTGACATAAATGGCGAAAATAAAGTTAATATGTTGACTTAATTCTCAACATATTTTTTTTCTTCGCTGTGTCCATTTTTTTTTCTTCTCTGTTGGCCCTAACACACTTCCGTAGCTTTTAGTTTGATATCAAAGGGGTTCTTCCTGTTGATCTGTGTCAAAAAGCCAAATTCTGAGGTGTCATTGTTTACACGTCTTAAACAACTATTATCATACACTGATAATTTCTTTACATTTATATTATATAAATAATTTATATTATATATAAATAATATATTATAATGTGTATTATATAAATATTTATATTTATATTTATGTATCTAGATTGCAAATACCATACATTGCATCAATGTTCATATTGCTTACTACATATCAATATTGCTGCTACTTCTTTGTCTTGTCTTTGCACAATGTCTTGTCTTGTTTGTGTTTTAAATTTTAATTTTAACTCCATTTTAAAATTATTATTTGCATTTCATGATGTTACACTGTGGACATTGAGCTTCACAATATAATCTATCTGTATACTTGTATATGGTTGAGATGACAATAAAGTTTGCTTTGACTTTGACTTGACTTTATCCAGTTGTATCCAGCTGCAGGTCGCAGGCTCGGCCTTCCACACCCGCGGCCTTCCGCGCCTCCATCTTCCACACCACGCCCCCATCAGTCCTGTCCGTCCTCTGTCATATTGCTTTTGTTGAAAAACTACCAAGCTTCTCTTTATGGTGTTACTGTCGTATTTCTTGTTAGAAACAAAAAAAAAACAGTTTTATAATTTATGATTCAGGATTTGATAGTTAAAAGAAAGAGGACATAACATACTTTTATATTAAGGAAACACTATACTAAATATGAATGTGGTTGCTCTAATTAGTATAGTGAATTCTATCATTCAAAATATTAGAAATTATGTTTACATTATTTCTGGAACCTCATTCAATAAAAGGGATTATTCAGTTAATGACATTAATGTATTTTGTGACAAAATAAATTATGATCAACAGGCATGAAAATGAAGGTCTAAACTTTCGAGTCCTCAGTAAAAGAAACTTTTAAAATTGTTTATATTGAACAATTTTTTAAATGATCCAGCTTACTACAGTTCATGGGGACCTTCATTTCCATTGTCTGTCTTGAATTGTGTTTTCTTAATTTTGTTCTACACTGCTGTCATAATGTTGATAAATTTCAAGTGGAGTTATTAAAGTTTCAAACGTTTTCCTGGTGTTTAATTTCAATGCATAATTGTTCTCCCTGGGGCCATAACTTATAAGCATGTACTTATCAAAAAAGGTGAGGCAAATCTCTTAAATTGCTTAATAGATTATCATTTGTTTTTATAAAAAAATGTAAAAATTTTCATTATTGAAAGTTGCATTTCAATAAATCATCTTTCATTTATTTTGAAACTGAACTAACACAGTCAGTCAGTCATTACCCAACCCTTTATATCCTAACACAGGGTCACGGGGGTCTACTGGAGCCAATCCCAGCCAGCACAGGGTGCAAGGCAGGAACAAATCCCTTGACAGGGTGCACACAAACACACACACCCAAGCACACACTAGATACAATTTAGGACCACCAATGCACCTAACCTGCATGTGTTTCAACTGTGGGGGGAAACCCATGCAGACACGGGGAGAACATGCAAACTCCATGCAGGGAGGACCCGGGATGCAAACCCAGGTCTCCTTACTGTGAGACAGCAGCGCTACCACTACGCCACCGTGCCACCCTTGAACTAACACATTGATTCAGATTTTAAACTTAACTTTAAAAATGTTTTGTTTGGGTAGATGCAATAATTACAAATCAATTTTTTAGTGATTTTAAATCCTTTAATTGCCATATACAATTTCTTGTATTAGGAATTTGTCATTTCTCACAAACCCCATTTTACTCTCCAAACGGAGATATACTTTATTGTAAGTAAGATTACCGTCATCAGTCTCACTACTTGCTAAGGATTCATCTCTTCCATAGTGAGTTCAGCTGTCTTTGACCACTCTGTTGTCTGATTTGGTGCAACACCTGAATCCTACAAATTGCCCCTTGCAGATGTGTCCCATCTTGATTAGTTAAGGGGTTTTTTTATTCTATCAGACCAAGTGTTGTTACCTTAATAAATGCTAACTTGATTTCTGGTTGTGTTCCTGCTGCCTTGAAACATGCTGTGATGCAGAAACTTATTAAAAAAAACTAAATCTGTACCTTCTGATGTGTCAAATTTTAGGCTAATTTCTAAACTGTCTTTTTTATCTAAAGTCTTAGAAAAAGTTGTCCTAACTCAAGCATTTCTGGATGAAAATAGTATTCTGGAAAAATTCCAGTCCAGATACAGATCTTCTTACAGCACTGAAACAGCCTTGTTAAAGGTTTACAGTGACCTCTTCCCAACTACTAATGCTGGTGATTCTGCCATTCTTGTACTGCTAGATCTTGCCTCAGCTTTTGATACTGTGGATCTTACGATTCCTAAATCCCGCCATGAACTGTATGTAGGCATCCAAGGTAATGCCCTTAAATGGTTTAAATCTTATCTAAGAAATAGGAGCTTTTCTATTCATTTGGGTGAGTTCTCAACCTCTTACTTGTGGGGTTCTGCAGGGTTCCATCCTTGGATCAGTTCTTTTTTTGATATGCATGTTACTTTTAGGCTCCATTGTTAACAAGTATGGCTTCTCCTGTCACTGCTATGCTGATGACACTCAAATATATTTGCCACTAAAATTGTTCTGTTCTCTGGTAAAATGTGTTCATAGGGGACCGCTAGTGGCTAAATTAGGCATTGTTTTATACTGCTATTAATACTTCCATCTTGAAGCAAGCAGCACATGGAGAAGCAGGTGGCAGACATCCATTTCCATCTGCTGTTTGCCTTTGTAAAAGCATAATCTGTAAGTATTTTATTTCTTTATTAGTATATACATTGTTGTGAGTTTTAGTTGTATCTTTTACTATTTTGCAAATGTTTAGTGCAAATGTAAATATATATGTACAGTGGAACCTCGGTTTGCGAGTAACTTGGTTTACGAGTGTTTTGCAAGACAAGCTAAATTTAAAAAAAAATTTTGACTTGATAAACGAGCGATGTCTTGCAATACAAGTACTATGGGTATACTTTGTCTGCTGAGCGTCATGTGATCACAACTGAGCTGATGGTTCTTCTCTCTCTCCTTATCTCGCTCGCGCGCGTGTCTCTCTCTCTCTCTCCTTATCTCGCTCGCTTGCGCACACGTCTCTCTCTCTCTCTCTTCTCTTGTGGGAAATCGTCTCCTATTCTCCGTCTGAGTCTGCGTGCCTCACTCATATAGTCAACATCCGTACGAGCGTATACTGTTTACTACAGCATTGTGACTGTGTGTGTGCTGTGAAGTGCGAGTCCCCGTCTTGTGCCCCAAAACACGAAGCTGAGTCTCAGTACTTTAACAACACCAGCTTTATTCAGCTTGAAACAGCAACAGCGCGATTATTTATTGTAGCGGGTACAATGTTTATAATGTTCCTTGTATCACCCATCAATGGCAGGTGCTTATAGCATGTCCGCAATCTTTTTGGATACGCTTATATGGCGAACTGCTACAGCGCTGGGAGACTGCGATTGCTTTGGGACACTCTTCCGCGTGTCGTCCTGTTGGGTGGAATCCCACAAGAGTTTAGAAACTCACTCACACCAGCCATGATTCTTTTTAAAGGTAAAGAGCAGGTTAATTTTTTTATGTAGTTTTACTTTATAAGTTGTATTAATCATGTGATATATATAGTTTTGGGTTGTGGAACGAATCATCTGAGTTTCCATTATTTCTTATGGGGAATTTCACTTTGTTATACGAGTGCTTTGGACTGTGAGCACGTTTCCGGAACGAATTATGCTCGCAAACCGAGGTTCCACTGTATATGATTGTTCAGACCTATTTTTATGCATTTGAATATGAAGCGGCAGGATGTCTTCGCACTGGAAAATTTGTTTCATAATATTTTTGTCATTGCATGAGGAAATAATAACAAAGTAGTTTGTGTTAAATTTGAAGGCATTTTTAAAGAAGAATGTGTATTAAGTTAACAAATTCTGATAGGTATTGCTTGTTACTTTACAGTTTCACATCACTTTCATTAAATGCCTGAACATCACCAGTGCCTTGGGTGTTTGTTGAATTTTTGTTTAGCTTGCTGCATAACTATGCACGCAAACATGTGGTGAGGGCAGAAAAGTCAAAAGATTTACTTCATTTCAAGAGCAGCCACGTGGTTCAGAAACACGTTTTTCTGTTTTACTTGAGCCAGCAATGTCTGACACAAACCCCAACAACACTGATCCTCAGGACCTAGAAATCAGGTCCGAATGCCGTGCATCAGTGATTTCACCTTGCTCAAGTAAGTCCTCAGTTAGCATTGCTGCCTCACAGGCCCGTGCAAAGGCTGAAGCTGAAGCAAGAGATAGAGATGAAAGTAGAGCAGGCACGTTTAGAAGCAACTTTAAAGGCTATTAGGGAAGAGGCTGAGACTGTGTTAGTAGAGGCACAGGTTCTCGAAGAAGCAGCATTTAAAGAAAATGCATCAGTGAAGCTAAATACCTCCTGTCACCCCAGCAATCAATTCATTGGACTCGAGAATATATTCAAACACATTTTGCTGTCCATGAAAATAAATAAATAAATCCTATTGTGGAGAAGCTGCCCCATAACCTTCAAGAGAAATGGATTTCTCATGGCTCATGGTATAAAAAAGAAAATTGTGTACAATATCCTCCATTTTCATTCTTTGTAAATTTTGTGTGTTGCTATGCAGCAATGGAAACTGATCCCAGCTTTGTTCTCTCAACTTCTAGGGCAGGGTCATTCAGAAGTAAAGGGTCGTTGTCCAAACCATGGAAACCTACCAATCCCATCTCAGTAAATAAATCTGCTATTGAAGACTCTACTATACTTACTTGAAAAATCTCTAGAGGATCCGTCCAAAAAATGTCCAATTCATAATAAGCCTCACGCTTTAAAAAACTGCAGCGCTTTCAGAGAAAGACCATATGAAGCACGCAGGAACTTTCTTAAGGAACATAGCATTTGTTTTAGATGCTGTGCTTCGTCAAGCCACCAAGCTAAAGAATGTAAAGCTGTCATCCACTGTTCAGAATGTGACAGTGACCAGCACATTTCAGCGCTCCATGCAGGTCCAGCACCCTGGATTACAAGAGAAACTAACCTCTCTGCCACAGTGCATGGTGGGGAGCAAACTGAATATGCTGAAACCTTGGCTACTTCTATATGTACAAAGGTCCCCGGAAGTGTCCAAGGCAAGTCCTGTTCTAAAATATGCTTAGTAAATGTATATCCAAAAGGACACCCCGAAAAGAAAGTTAAAATGTATGCAATGCTAGATCATCAGAGCAATGTGTCATTGGCAAGATCTGCATTTTTTGACATTTTTAACATCCAGCGTGACAACACATGTTTGGAAGATGAACCTCTGGATTTGTGGTGGGATCAGTCAATGGAGAGGTTCGCCTTACACTGCCAACCCTTATTGAGTGTAATTTGATACCCGACAACAGGGATGAAATCCCTACACCTGAAGCTGGATACAACCATCCTCATCTCAGAGTTATTGCTAAATGCATTCCACCTCTTGACCCCTGTTACGAGATTCTTCTGTTGCTTGACAGAGACATTATCTGTGCACACAAAGTAAGAAGCCAATAAAATTGTCCAAATAACACCCCCTATGCCCAACGATTAGATCTAGAATGGTCATTATCGGTGATGTCTGTTTAGGAGGCATCCACAAGCCCTCTTTGAAAGTCCTGAAAACCAGTGTCCTCGAGAACAGACGACAAAGCTACTTCCAACCTTGTGAAAGCAGTATCTGCGTGAAAGAGAAGCTTTCAGATGAGAAGGGTAAATCAACTTCTATTTCATTTACTAGCTCTTGGTCACAGAATTTAGGCAAGCTAATCTTCCTTCATTTAGAGGATGACAACAAGCTAGCACCCTCTGTTGAAGACAAAACTTTCCTCCACATAATGAATACTGAAATTTTCAAGGATAACTCAAACAGCTGGGTGGCTGTTCTACTTGACAGTTTCTTCCTAACAACAGTGAACAAGCCCTTGACCATCTCTTGTCTGTCAAACACACTTTAAAAAGAAAAACTGAAATGAAAAAACATTTTATTGAATTCATGAAGATTTTTGCCAATGGACATGCTAAACCAGCACCACAAGTGGAGAACACCAAGGAGTGCTGGTACTTGCCAGGTTTTTGGCATTTATCACCCTCAAAAACCACAACAAATTAGAGTTGTGTTTGATTCAAGTGCACGTTATAAAGGCATTTCACTTAATGATGTTCTCATAAGATGTCCAGATATGAATAATAGCCTACTTGGAGTTCTTAATCACTTTAGGACAGAGCGAATAGCAGTGATGGCTGACATTCAGCAAATGTTTCACAGCTTTGTGGTAAGAGAAGACCACTGTGGCTATCTTCGCTTTTTGTGGTTTCACAACCACCAACTCGATGATGAAATTGAGGACATCTTATATATCGGAATGTCTGACACCCTATATTCCAAATCGTAACCTTAGATCTTCAAATGAGTGTCTCCTTAGAATTCTAAAAGCTAAACTTAAAAGAAGTGGTGAGGCGGCCTTCTGCTGTTATGCACCTAAAATCTGGAATAGCCTGCCAATAGGAATTCGCCGGGCTGATACAGTGGAACACTTTAAAACACTGCTGAAAACACATTACTTTAACATGGCCTTTTTATAACTTCACTTTATCTTAATCATGATACTCTATATGTTCAATTCATCATAATAACTATTCATGGTGGCTCTAAAATCCGTACTGACCCCTACTCTCTCTTCTGTTTCTTTTTCCGGTTTCTTTGTGGTGGCGGCCTGCGCCACCACCAACCTACTCAAAGCACCATGATGCCCCAGCATTGATGGACTAAAAGCCAGAAGTCCACGTGATCATCATCATCATCATCGTCATCATCAAAACCATAAATACAAAGAGGACTGTTTCATTTATGTTAGGTAGATTGCCCAGAGTGGACTGGGCGGTCTCATGGCCTGGAATCCCTGAAGATTTTATTTTTTTTTCTCCGGCCGTCTGGAGTTTTTTTTTTTTCTGTCCCCTCTGGCCATTGGACCTTACTCTTATTCTATGTTAATTAATGTTGACTTATTTTATTTTCTTACTGTGTCTCTTATTTTTCTATTCTTCATTATGTAAAGCACTTTGAGCTACATTTTTTTTGTATGAAAATGTGCTATATAAATAAATATTGTTGTTGTTGTTGTTGTTGACTACCGCATGAAGGTCCATGTTTTCGGCAACTGTCCATCCCTGGCAGTGGCCATTTATGGGCTAAAGAGGACAGCTTTAGCGGGAAAAAGGGAATTTGGTGCTGAAGCAAGACTATTTGTAGAAAGGCATTTCTATGTTGACGATGGCCTGAAATCATTTCCCAGTGTTTCTGAGGCCATTGATGTACTCAAAAGAACTCAAGACATGTTGGCTCAGTCTAATCTAAGACTGCATAAGATTGCATCAAACAGCATTGAAGTGCTGCAAGCCTTCCCAGGAGAGGATCTAGCCAGCAATCTGTGTGACCTTGACTTTAGCCAAGACCAACCTTCTATGCAGAGCAGTTTAGGCTTTACAGTATATGTGAGGTTGCAAAAGACACATTAACTTTTCAGGTAGATGCCGGTGAGAAGCCCTTCACTTGCCGTGGTGTCTTATCTACAGTAAATAGTCTATTCGATCCCCTTGGTTTTACTGCTCCTGTAAGCATACAAGGTCGTCTTATTTTTGGGAGAACTTACCTGTAGTGTATGTGAATGGGATACACTACTTCCCAGTGAGAAGCTCGAAGAGTGGCAGAAGTGGAGTTACTCCCTTCACCATCTCAAAGAACTGACAGTACCCAGACTTTACATATCACTCTCATTTTCGTCAGCTCAAAGGAAAGAGATTTGTATCTTCTGTGATGCATCAACTAGAGCAATTGGGGTAGTAGCTTACCTTAAAGTCACAGACGCCACAGGACAGACTGAAGTTGGTTTCATCTTCAGTAAGGTAAAACTAGCTCCAAAACCAGAACTTACCATTCCAAGGCTAGAGCTCTGTGCAGCTGTCCTTGCAGTTTAGATTGCAGAGATGATTTCTGAAGAACTTGACACGAATCTGGATGACACAAGGTTTTTCACAGACAGCAAAGTAGTGCTTGCCTATATATTTAATGAAACCAGAAAGTTCTATGTTTATGTCCACAACCGAATCCAGCCTATTAAGCACTCATCCCAACCAAGTCAGTGGAATTATATTCCCACCCACCTAAACCCAGCTGATCACGCAACAAGAGCACTTACAGCAAGTCAGCTTGCTGGTTCATCATGGTTACCTGGACCTGCTTTCCTGGCTGACGCAAGACAAAATCGGTTACAGACAAAAGTATCTGACCTCATTGATCCTGCATTTGATGTAGAGATATGTCCAGAGGTAACTGTGTGTGTCTTACAAACGTCATACAACCAGCTTAGCTTTAAATCACTTTGTAGGGCTATTGTTCACCTCTCACTCATCGCTCATAACTTTAAACTAGCAACCAAGAATAACGCTTGTCATGGCTGGCATGTCTGCAACAACCCTTTTACCAAGGAACAGTTTGACCAAGCCAAAGCTTGTATCCTAATTATTGTTCAAATTGAGGCATATGCAGAAGACTGCTAATTAGATACTACCATGAACAGGTGCAGCATCAAGGCAGACATTTTACTGAAGGAACTGTAAGAGCAGACAGTTTCGGGGTTGTTGTGGGAAAGCGAGCCATCAGCAGCGCAATTCACAATTGTGTGACCTGTCGTAAGCTAAGAAGGAAAAGGGAACAACAAAGGATGGCAGATTTGCCTATAGACCGCCTAAGCACAGATCCTCCATTCACTAATGTGGGACTAAATGTATTTGGTCCATGGATGGTAGCTGCAAGAAAAACATGTGGTGGCTACCTAAATAGCAAATGTTGGGCAGTAATATATACTTACCTATGCACACAAGCAATACACATTGAGGTCATTGAATCAATGGACTCTTCTAGTTTTATTAATGCTCTCAGGCGATTCTTTGCAATCAGAGGACCTGCGAATAAGCTAAGATCTGACCGAGGAACAAATTTTGTAGGAGCCTGCAGAGAGTTACAAATAGACTCTAATGTCTATTAGGAAGTGAACAGTTATCTTACAGATCAAAGATGCACGTGGCAGTTTAACCCTCCACACTCTTCACATATGGGAGGCAGTTGGGAACGAATGATTGGCATCACACGGAGAATATTAGATTCTATGTTTCTCCAGTTTGGCCCTAGGAAGATCACATATGAAGTTTTGGTTACATTTATGGCTGACATTACTGCTATTATCAATTCTAGGCCACTCATTCCAGTGTCTACAGATCCAGATCAACCACTTATTCTTACTCCAGCTATGCTTCTGACTCAAAAAGTTGGGGTTCCTTCAGCAACTCCAGATCAGTTCAACGATGGAGACCTTTACAAACGTCAATGGCGTCAAGCGCAGATCTTATTAAATATCTTTTGGCAACAATAGAGACGGAAATACATCCATAACCTTCAGACTCGTCACAAATGGAAATATGAGAAACCACACCTAAAAGAAGGATATGTGGTGATGATGAAAGATAATAAAGTTAACAGGTAGGAATGGCCTGTTGGGTTAATGACGAAAACATTTCCCAGTGAAGATGGAAAAGTAAGGAAGGTCGAAGTGAAGATTGTCAAAGACGATGTATGCAAGTGTTTTCTACGACCAGTATCAGAGGTCATTCGTCTGGTATCTGGTGACACAGACATATGAACGTTATTTTACACAGTTGATCCCATTTGTTAAGTTTGTGTTAGTTTGACATCTTACAGATGTCAGACGGCAAGTGTTCTGTCCTCCGTTAAAAGGTGTTCATAGGGGACCCCTAGTTTCTAAATTAGGTGTTGTTTTATACTGGTTCCACAGGGTTCCATCCTTGGACCAGTTCTCTTTTTGATATGCATGTTACCTTTAGGCTCCATTGTTAATAAGTATGGCTTCTCCTGTCACTGCTATGTTGATGACAATATATTTGCCACTAAAATTGTCCTGTCCTTTGGTAAAATGTGCTCATAGGGGACCTCTAGTGGCTAAATTAGGTATTGTTTTATACTGCTATTAAGACTCCCATCCTGAAGCAAGCAGCACATGGAGAAGCAGGTGGCAGACATCCATTTCCATCTGCTGTTTATTGGCCCTTGCAAAAGCATAATCTGTAGGTATTTTGTTTGTTTATTAGTATATACATTGTTGTGATTTTTAGTTGTATCTTTTACTATTTTGCAAATGTTTAGTGTGTATGTAAATATATATGATTGTTCAGGCCTATTTTTATGCATTTGAATATGAAGCTAGAGCAGGATGTCTTTGTGCTAGAGAATCTGTTTCGTAATATTTATGTCATTGCATAAGTAAATAATAACAAAGTAGTTTGTGCATTTTTAATGAAGAATGTATACTAAGTTAACAACTTCTGATAGGTATTGCTTGTTACTTTACAGTTTCACATCGCTTTCATTAAATGCCTGAGCATCACCAGTGCCATGGGTGTTTGTTAAAGGAGTGTTTAGCTCTCTGCATAACTACGTGAGCAAACACGTGGTGAGGGCGGAAAAAAAAATCAAAGCAAGACAATACAAACTTCCATGCGTGCTTGAATGGTATTAAAACCTGGATGGCAATGCATCTTCTTAACTAAATGATAATAAAACTGTGATCATGGTGTCCAAAAGTTAAGAAAGTTCGAGTGTCTCTGATGCTGCTCTTGGACCCCTTGGCATATATCATAAAGCTTCAGTTAGGAACCTGCTTCAACACAGGCCATTTTTAAGTCATCATTATAGTCTTATTTCTTGTTGCTGCCATTTGACCCAGCAAGAGGTTGACATTATGTTGGTATATGTTGGGTCATGTACAGTCATGTTTATCAATATGTATGTATTGGTGTGGGTATTTTAATGTAACGCTTGATCATGCTTGCAGTTTTGTGATGTGTACTGTACATACGGTATATTTGAACTGCTTCTTTTACCCTTTCTTGTACAGCATTTTGGTTCAGTTCCGGCTGTTGTAAATGTGCTTTATAAAGAAAAATTGACTTGCCCTCCCTTATAAAACATTACTTTAATACATACATAACACTATGAAGTGCAGATCTGAGACAATGGACTGCAAAGAGGAAGTTGGTTTGCAACATTTATTACAAAAAAGTTAAACAATATATAAGATATAGAACAAGAATTGTAGGTTGTAACTGAACAATGAGAAACATGTATGTTTATGTTACACTTTCTTATAAAATACAGTAATTTTCTGTTTTCCTTTCACATTATCTAAAAACGGATGCATGTCTTCCATATGTGAAAAAAAGGATGATGAAGGGTCTAAGGACATATTCCCTTTCGTGTTCTTCTGGAAATTCAGATAGCACATCAAATTTCTGAAGGGCCTCCTCTATGTCGTCTTTGTCCATTGACAGTAATGAAGGGAGTGAGACTCTCCCCCTGAACACAGATTCATTCTCAGCACACCACACTTCGCTGCCTCAGTAAAATGCTGAAGAATTCCCTGTTGCTGTAATGCATTTTATGAAAAAAAAAGAAAATTCTTTAAATGGTCATCATAACGCTTATAGCCTTTTCCTCCACATATAAGAAAAAATAATGTACAATATATTTTTAATTTCTCCCAATACAACATGATAAACACAGTACATAATGCATTTTTAAATGTTTTAAGGCCTTTATGAGTTGCATTTCTTTGTCAGAAGACATAAAACTGGCTTTTAGTCTTTTGGGCTTTGACTCCTGCTGTATAACGATTAACACAATGCATCTGAGACAAGCATTACAAGTCTTTTTATACATTTTATTCACTATACCATAGTCATTGTAAGCCAGCATCAACAAAATTTAATTCATCTTTCTTATGGAAGTATATAAAATGATGTGTCTGTACCTGCACATCAGTGCCCTGTGCTGGATGTTGGAGAAGGGTAGCTGACGTTTCTTCTAAAAGAAAAGATCTGAAACCTGCAGAACGCAGTGCTGTGGAATAGAATACCAAGACATTTTTTCACTTCAGATGTAGTGCAAGTCTTTACTCATCTTCTGTCTTTTCATTAATGGCACAATAGAGTCTAAATCTGAAAATAGAAAAAATAATATTTACCTAAAGAAATGTTTAAAAAGAACCAAAAGAATAAGCACAAAAATGATCCTGTCCTGGCTTGCCATTATTTCTGTACCTTCTAGTTTTTTGTTTGGTTCTTGGCCTTTATTTAGAAAGGCATTTGCTCGCTCAGTCCTACAAAGAGGACTGTTTCATTTATGTTAGGTAGATTGCCCAGAGGGGACTGGGCGGTCTCATGGCCTGGAATCCCTGCAGATTTTATTTTTTTTCTCCGCCGCCTGGAGTTTTTTTTTTTTTTCTGTCCCCTGGCCATTGGACCTTACTCTTATTCTATGTTAATTAATGTTGACTTATTTTATTTTCTTACTGTGTCTCTTATTTTTCTATTCTTCATATGTAAAGCACTTTGAGCTACATTTTTTTTGTATGAAAATGTGTTATATAAATAAATATTGTTGTTGTTGTTGTTGTTGACTACCGCATGAAGGTCCATGTTTTCGGCAACTGTCCATCCCTGGCAGTGGCCATTTATGGGCTAAAGAGGACAGCTTTAGCGGGAAAAAGGGAATTTGGTGCTGAAGCAAGACTATTTGTAGAAAGGCATTTCTATGTTGACGATGGCCTGAAATCATTTCCCAGTGTTTCTGAGGCCATTGATGTACTCAAAAGAACTCAAGACATGTTGGCTCAGTCTAATCTAAGACTGCATAAGATTGCATCAAACAGCATTGAAGTGCTGCAAGCCTTCCCAGGAGAGGATCTAGCCAGCAATCTGTGTGACCTTGACTTTAGCCAAGACCAACCTTCTATGCAGAGCAGTTTAGGCTTTACAGTATATGTGAGGTTGCAAAAGACACATTAACTTTTCAGGTAGATGCCGGTGAGAAGCCCTTCACTTGCCGTGGTGTCTTATCTACGGTAAATAGTCTATTCGATCCCCTTGGTTTTACTGCTCCTGTAAGCATACAAGGTCGTCTTATTTTTGGGAGAACTTACCTGTAGTGTATGTGAATTGGATACACTACTTCCCAGTGAGAAGCTCGAAGAGTGGCGGAAGTGGAGTTACTCCCTTCACCATCTCAAAGAACTGACAGTACCCAGACTTTACATATCACTCTCATTTTCGTCAGCTCAAAGGAAAGAGATTTGTATCTTCTGTGATGCATCAACTAGAGCAATTGGGGTAGTAGCTTACCTTAAAGTCACAGACGCCACAGGACAGACTGAAGTTGGTTTCATCTTCAGAAAGGTAAAACTAGCTCCAAAACCAGAACTTACCATTCCAAGGCTAGAGCTCTGTGCAGCTGTCCTTGCAGTTTAGATTGCAGAGATGATTTCTGAAGAACTTGACACGAATCTGGATGACACAAGGTTTTTCACAGACAGCAAAGTAGTGCTTGCCTATATATTTAATGAAACCAGAAAGTTCTATGTTTATGTCCACAACCGAATCCAGCCTATTAAGCACTCATCCCAACCAAGTCAGTGGAATTATATTCCCACCCACCTAAACCCAGCTGATCACGCAACAAGAGCACTTACAGCAAGTCAGCTTGCTGGTTCATCATGGTTACCTGGACCTGCTTTCCTGGCTGACCAAGACAAAATCGGTTACAGACAAAAGTATCTGACCTCATTGATCCTGCATTTGATGTAGAGATATGTCCAGAGGTAACTGTGTGTGTCTCACAAACGTCATACAACCAGCTTAGCTTTAAATCACTTTGTAGGGCTATTGTTCACCTCTCACACATCGCTCATAACTTTAAACTAGCAACCAAGAATAACGCTTGTCATGGCTGGCATGTCTGCAACAACCCTTTTACCAAGGAACAGTTTGACCAAGCCAAAGCTTGTATCCTAATTATTGTTCAAATTGAGGCATATGCAGAAGACTGCTAATTAGATACTACCATGAACAGGTGCAGCATCAAGGCAGACATTTTACTGAAGGAACTGTAAGAGCAGACGGTTTCGGGGTTGTTGCGGGAAAGCGAGCCATCAGCAGCAATTCACAATCGTGTGACCTGTCGTAAGCTAAGAAGGAAAAGGGAACAACAAAGGATGGCAGATTTGCCTATAGACCGCCTAAGCACAGATCCTCCATTCACTAATGTGGGACTAAATGTATTTGGTCCATGGATGGTAGCTGCAAGAAAAACATGTGGTGGCTACCTAAATAGCAAATGTTGGGCAGTAATATATACTTGCCTATGCACACAAGCAATACACATTGAGGTCATTGAATCAATGGACTCTTCTAGTTTTATTAATGCTCTCAGGCGATTCTTTGCAATCAGAGGACCTGCGAATAAGCTAAGATCTGACCGAGGAACAAATTTTGTAGGAGCCTGCAGAGAGTTACAAATAGACTCTAATGTCTATTAGGAAGTGAACAGTTATCTTACAGATCAAAGATGCACGTGGCAGTTTAACCCTCCACACTCTTCACATATGGGAGGCAGTTGGGAACGAATGATTGGCATCACACGGAGAATATTAGATTCTATGTTTCTCCAGTTTGGCCCTAGGAAGATCACATATGAAGTTTTGGTTACATTTATGGCTGACATTACTGCTATAATCAATTCTAGGCCACTCATTCCAGTGTCTACAGATCCAGATCAACCACTTATTCTTACTCCAGCTATGCTTCTGACTCAAAAAGTTGGGGTTCCTTCAGCAACTCCAGATCAGTTCAACGATGGAGACCTTTACAAACGTCAATGGCGTCAAGCGCAGATCTTATTAAATATCTTTTGGCAACAATAGAGACGGAAATACATCCATAACCTTCAGACTCGTCACAAATGGAAATATGAGAAACCAAACCTAAAAGAAGGATATGTGGTGATGATGAAAGATAATAAAGTTAACAGGTAGGAATGGCCTGTTGGGTTAATGACGAAAACATTTCCCAGTGAAGATGGAAAAGTAAGGAAGGTCGAAGTGAAGATTGTCAAAGACGATGTATGCAAGTGTTTTCTACGACCAGTATCAGAGGTCATTCGTCTGGTATCTGGTGACACAGACATATGAATGTTATTTTACACAGTTGATCCCATTTGTTAAGTTTGTGTTAGTTTGACATCTTACAGATGTCAGACGGCAAGTGTTCTGTCCTCCGTTAAAAGGTGTTCATAGGGGACCCCTAGTTTCTAAATTAGGTGTTGTTTTATACTGGTTCCACAGGGTTCCATCCTTGGACCAGTTCTCTTTTTGATATGCATGTTACCTTTAGGCTCCATTGTTAATAAGTATGGCTTCTCCTGTCACTGCTATGTTGATGACAATATATTTGCCACTAAAATTGTCCTGTCCTTTGGTAAAATGTACTCATAGGGGACCTCTAGTGGCTAAATTAGGTATTGTTTTATACTGCTATTAAGACTCCCATCCTGAAGCAAGCAGCACATGGAGAAGCAGGTGGCAGACATCCATTTCCATCTGCTGTTTATTTGCCCTTGCAAAAGCATAATCTGTAGGTATTTTGTTTGTTTATTAGTATATACATTGTTGTGATTTTTAGTTGTATCTTTTACTATTTTGCAAATGTTTAGTGTGTATGTAAATATATATGATTGTTCAGGCCTATTTTTATGCATTTGAATATGAAGCGGCAGGATGTCTTTGTGCTAGAGAATCTGTTTCGTAATATTTAAGTCATTGCATAAGTAAATAATAACAAAGTAGTTTGTGCATTTTTAATGAAGAATGTATACTAAGTTAACAACTTCTGATAGGTATTGCTTGTTACTTTACAGTTTCACATCGCTTTCATTAAATGCCTGAGCATCACCAGTGCCATGGGTGTTTGTTAAAGGAGTGTTTAGCTCTCTGCATAACTACGTGAGCAAACACGTGGTGAGGGCGGAAAAAAAAATCAAAGCAAGACAATACAAACTTCCATGCGTGCTTGAATGGTATTAAAACCTGGATGGCAATGCATCTTCTTAACTAAATGATAATAAAACTGTGATCATGGTGTCCAAAAGTTAAGAAAGTTCGAGTGTCTCTGATGCTGCTCTTGGACCCCTTGGCATATATCATAAAGCTTCAGTTAGGAACCTGCTTCAACACAGGCCATTTTTAAGTCATCATTATAGTCTTATTTCTTGTTGCTGCCATTTGACCCAGCAAGAGGTTGACATTATGTTGGTATATGTTGGGTCATGTACAGTCATGTTTATCAATATGTATGTATTGGTGTGGGTATTTTAATGTAACGCTTGATCATGCTTGCAGCTTTGTGATGTGTACTGTACATACGGTATATTTGAACTGCTTCTTTTACCCTTTCTTGTACAGCATTTTGGTTCAGTTCCGGCTGTTGTAAATGTGCTTTATAAAGAAAAATTGACTTGCCCTCCCTTATAAAACATTACTTTAATACATACATAACACTATGAAGTGCAGATCTGAGACAATGGACTGCAAAGAGGAAGTTGGCTTGCAACATTTATTACAAAAAAGTAAAAAAATATATAAGATATAGAACAAGAATTGTAGGTTGTAACTGAACAATGAGAAACATGTATGTTTATGTTACACTTTCTTATAAAATACAGTCATTTTCTGTTTTCCTTTCACATTATCTAAAAATGGATGCATGTCTTCCATATGTGAAAAAAAGGGATGATGAAGGGTCTAAGGACATATTCCCTTTCCTGTTCTTCTGGAAATTCAGATAGCACATCAAATTTCTGAAGGGCCTCCTCTATGTCGTCTTTGTCCATTGACAGTAATGAAGGGAGTGAGACTCTCCCCCTAAACACAGATTCATTCTCAGCACACCACACTTCGCTGCCTCAGTAAAATGCTGAAGAATTCCCTGTTGCTGTAATGCATTTTATGAAAAATAAAAAAAATTCTTTAAATGGTCATCATAACGCTTATAGCCTTTTCCTCCACATATAAGAAAAAATAATGTACAATATATTCTTAATTTCTCCCAATACAACATGATTAACACAGTACATAATGCATTTTTAAATGTTTTAAGGCCTTTATGAGTTGCATTTCTTTGTCAGAAGACATAAAACTGGCTTTTAGTCTTTTGGGCTTTGACTCCTGCTGTATAACGATTAACACAATGCATCTGAGACAAGCATTACAAGTCTTTTTATACATTTTATTCACTATACCATAGTCATTGTAAGCCAGCATCAACAAAATTTAATTCATCTTTCTTATGGAAGTATATAAAATGATGTGTCTGTACCTGCACATCAGTGCCCTGTGCTGGATGTTGGAGAAGGGTAGCTGACGTTTCTTCTAAAAGAAAAGATCTGAAACCTGCAGAACGCAGTGCTGTGGAATAGAATACCAAGACATTTTTTCACTTCAGATGTTGTGCAAGTCTTTACTCATCTTCTGTCTTTTCATTAATGGCACAATAGAGTCTAAATCTGAAAATAGAAAAAATAATATTTACCTAAAGAAATGTTTAAAAAGAACCAAAAGAATAAGCACAAAAAATGATCCTGTCCTGGCTTGCCATTATTTCTGTACCTTCTAGTTTTTTGTTTGGTTCTTGGCCTTTATTTAGAAAGGCATTTGCTCGCTCAGTCCGATGTGTGCAGTTACTTCAGTGATTTAAAAAAGAAGCACTAAGTTTATAATGGTAAACATTTTGACTATTTGTCTTTGATTTACAATATAGCTAAGTATATTTGGCACATTACCGCAGAACTAAATGAAAGTTATTAAAAGAAATTTAAATTTCATTAACCTTTTGGGAGTGGGGTTCTCAAGCAACATCCTACACCAGCACTTCCTCAAAGCCAGCATGTCATTCTTAAGAGGACTGAGCAGAGTCAAGTTGTTAAAAGGAATTTAGTCAGTCAGTCATTTCCCAACATGCTATATCCTTAAAAGGAGTTTAATGTTACAAAAATATTTATACAAACCATTATGAACATACATTTAAAATTAGGACTCAGGATACGCAAACAGAGTTTTAAAGCATTATTGCAATAAAACTACACCACGGACTCAACCCAATTCGGCCAAATGAGATTGAGCCCTGAACAGTTCAGAACCTGAAACTTATATAGTAATTTCTTATCATTCCAACCTCGCTCAATTAGCTCATTTGCTGTTTTTCTCTGACTCCCCTCTGCACCTGTCCGGCCAATACCTCGGGTTCTCATGGGAACCATCATTATCTCCTGACTTTCCCTACAGCTGGCCTCTGTTATTTCACTGTCTATTGTCCATTTTTAGTTTCTATTTTTGCTTATTTCTTTCACAGGCCAAGCCCAGTACTGACGTTCTCTCTCTTCCATTTATGGACTTCCTCTCGTCACTTCCTCTTTCTCTGACTTTTAAGCTGGTTTATTTGATGCCCAAAGGTAAGCTTTAATTAAAAAGAAATATAGCACTAGCCTTTATTTAATCATTTGCTCGGCACACTTGATTTATATTTAATTTCTGCACTAAAGTTAAATGCTAGTTTAATTTTCTAAACTTATTTATAATAGAACATATTTTGTTATTTTCCATCCATTACATCATCTTTGACCTTGCTGGTAGCAATGCCTTTTGCTGTCTCTGCTGATTTCACTATTCCAGCTGGCTTCTTGCGTGCCTACTAGGGCTATTTTTCTCTGATATCGTTTCTCAGCTTTCTAACTTAAAAGAACAACAGGTGTACATGACACTCCTTCTTCTGTCCTCGACAGTTTCTGTGTGTCATCCTTTTCCTGTCCTGTCTTTCCTTTCATACACTAGCAATTCTGCTTCAAGCTTAAAAAATAATGCAGTATGACTGATTTTTTATTTAGCTATTTGCTTGACATATCTTATTTGCTTGACATTCTATTTTATGCTAAATCTAATGTTTCAGAAGCTTTTAATTACTTTTATGGCTATTTATGCTAATATATACATTTTTTCTCTTCCATAATATCTGGATTTTAAAAGGTAGGCATTTCTGGAACATTAAAACCACTAGGGACAGTATGCTAAAATTAAAAAAATACAAATGTTATAAAATAAAATAAATGTAACACAAATTGTAGAAGGTGACAAAAATGGGAACCAACAACCAGATATAATCCTCCCTCTACAAATGCTGCAATGAAAGAAGAGAGGACTAAAGGTGAGACACACCTTGTTAAAATCGAAGGGGGCCTTGAGGATGAAATACAGAGAAACCACAAAATGTTCATTTGGAAACCTGGATACAACGTTAAATACTGTCGTGGCGAAAAATTGCCACCAGAAGGCTTTTTACCTGAAAATGAAGGCTATTAGGACTCAGGATAGGCAAACAGAGATTTAAAGCTTTATTGCAATAAAACAACACAAATAATAACACGGACTCAACCCAATACGGCCAAATTGAGCTGAGCCCGTATACAGTTCTGCAATTGAAGTTTATATAACAATTTCTTATCACTCAGACCTCGCTCAATTAGCTCATTCTGCACCTGTCTATACTGTCTATTGTTCATTTCTAGTTTCTATTTTGCTTATTTTTGATTGGTCCTCGACTGAGCAGAGGTTCCTTCTTCCATATTTGGGTACTCTCTTATCACTTCCCTTTCCCTTGGCCTTCAAGCTATTTTATAATAATGGCTAAAAGCTAAGCTTTAATTAGAAAAAATATGGCATGTGCTTTTATTTAATCATTTACTTGGCAATCTTGACCTGCATTTCTATCTACACTAAGGCAAATGCTTATATATTTGTCTATATTTATTTATGCTAATACATGAATACACTAATTTCACTTTCATGTATTACATCATTGTAACCTTGTTTATAGCAAAAGCCTTTTGCTGTCCTTTTTTACTGATTCACCAATCCAGCTGGTTTCTCACATGTCCACCAAGGCCACCTTGTTCTTAGCTTCCTATCTTGTCCGTACACCTGTACGGACAGTTTCTATGCATCATTCCTGTGTCCTTCTTTCTCACAGTAGCAATTCTACTTCAAGCTTAAAAAATAATGCAATATGACAGATTTTTTAGTTAACTATTTGCTTGACCTATCTTATTTGCTTAACATTCTAATTTATCCATCCATCCATTTTCTAACCTGCTGAATCCGAACACAGGGTCACGGTGGTCTGTTGGAGCCAATCCCAGCCAACACAGGGCACAAGGCAGGAACCAATCCTGGGCAGGGTGCCAACATTCTAATTTATACTTAATCTAATGTTTTAGAAGCTTTTAATCACTTTTTATGGCTCTTTGTGTTAATATGCTATTTATACTAATATAGAATTTTTTTCTCTTCTACAATACATACATCAAAACATCGTTAAAATATGAAATGGTAATACCATCAACATGAAAATTCCACAGTCATGGCTATTCATCTGACTTGGTAGGCCCTAATACAAGGAGTAAAAAATGAATCAAAGAAAAGCATTAAATACTGACATACAGCAAACTGTTGACAATGACTTTTAAACAAAAAAAAACACAATGGAAATGGCCACTTGTTATGTACTGTGTGTTACATCTGTAAATAGTAAAACCTGGCAAACAACGGAAAATGCAGGATTAGCTCAGCTTCTTAAACTGTATTAAAAAAAATCAGTGTATTGGAAGAGCTGTCCTCCAGGGTTCAAGGACCATCCAGACGCCCAGGGAATAATAGTGCCGCTCTCCTGGTCTGTCCTTCCTCCAGGCGTCCCGGTTGGGCAGGATTCCTGGCTGTCTATCACACTGTACCCAACCAGCTGAAGCCCGTAGGGCAAAGTGGCCCGTCCCGCGAAGGCTCTCTTCCGACAGGTTGGGGCTCCAGCATGTCTTGGGTCACAGTTCCACCCTAAAAGAGATAAACAGGACAAGGGCAGGGAGACGTGACCACGACGCCACCCCATCATCCGTGAGCATATACAGACTGAGCCTCCACCTGTGACCGTGGTTGTTGCACTTAAAGCACCGGCGCTTTCCTCCATGTCCCCATGCCCTCCATATATGGAAAAAGGATGGGTCTCAGTGCTTCACCTTGTCCCCAGCCAGGCTTGGGATTTCCCTCTGCTCCCGCAGAGGGCAGCTCTCAACTGCAGGTGGGCACACGGGTCCAGCTTGCCCCTTTTAAGGAGGTCTGGTCCTCTGTCCCCGGATCCTCCTCCTTTCACTCTGGGATGCAATGACGGTCTGGGTATCCTTATGGGATAAAAAGAGACCCCCGCGGCGTCTGCACCCCTGTGGACCTCAGCGAGGTTGCCAACAGCTTTTGGAGCAGCATACGTTGGCAACCGGCACTCACCAGCTAGCTCCTCGCACATACCTCCCCGGGTTCGCCCCTACAGCACGATCGGCCACTCGCCCCATGTCCACTGTAGGAGGCTTGGCTACTTGGTGACTGGAACGAACCAATACTGCCACCCCTTCGCTCAGCCCTCCTCCTTCATTTATGGTACAGGTCCCACCTACCTGTACCTCCGCGTCTCTCCAGCTGGAGATTCCAGTGCCATGCTGCTCCACCCACTCCTGTAGTGTTTTCAGAGGCGCCATTGCCTTCTCCTCCAGCTTCTGGATGGTCGCTTGGATGTCGTTGATTACCTCTGAAAATGACTGGATGGGCTGAAGGACCTCCTCCAGCTCTCATACAGCCGCAAGCACAAACGTTAAATCAGCCAACAGGGTACTTGTGTTCCGCTTGCCCTTACCTGCCAGCCATGAGTCACACAGACGCTGCGCCTCCTGTGCAGACTCATTCGGGTCCTCTTCCGATGAGGGGGGAAGGATCACCTCTCCTGCTTGCATTATGCTACGTGCAGGGGTCCGGCACACACCCTCCACCCCCTTACCTGCGTGATGAGGAACCCCTAGACCCTTCGCCGCAGCCTGCTCTCTCAGGCCATTCCCCATGGGTGGGGACTCCAGGTACCCCTATACATGCTGGGATCTTCTCCAGAGCAGCAGGCTCTCGTCCTCCTCGGCCTTTGACCCACCTTCAGCTCCAGGAGCGACGCCCTCCAGCCAGCCAAACACCTCCGGATGGTTTCCCCCTACGATGTAGGCACTCGGGAAAATGCAATAAACGCCCCAGAATGATACCCGCCTGGGTCAGATACCTACCTCTGGAA
This sequence comes from Polypterus senegalus, assembly GCF_016835505.1. NCBI lineage: Eukaryota > Metazoa > Chordata > Cladistia > Polypteriformes > Polypteridae > Polypterus > Polypterus senegalus. The sequence goes on along the minus strand of NC_053159.1, from coordinate 75,421,389 downwards.
ACCCCTCTTCTGGAGGTAGATTCCATGGCCTAGCCGTTTCTTTAGGCCCACCGATCCTTTCGTCACAGACGGGCTTCTTTGGACCACCTGCTGTCATTAGGCTGCGCCTGGCCGTCTTCTTGCCCATCCAGAAGGTGCAGTGTCTTCTGGGTGTGAGGGGCTGAACATGGGTTCAAGAAGAGCTGGATCAATTCAAAAAAGTTTGGGACTCCAGCCAGGTAGCCCCTTTTAATTCCTTCCAATTTTACAAACGTAAACAGGTGCCATCCTCTAATAGGGAACATAGGCAAGCAAAACAAACTCAAAATTATAATAGTGCCAGGTAAGCAAGCATAATAACAAAACGGGTTCTCAGAGCTTTCATTCTCCAACACTGGTCTCATCAAAAGACAACTTAGTGGAGGCACCCAGTCCTTTTACAGTGGGAAGATGGGAAGGGTGGAGCTAGTTTCCTTTCACTGGGAAGTTTCTGGGAGTTGTGGGAAAAAAGGGAACAAGTTTAGCGACAGCGCCCCTCTCACCCTGGAAGGTTACCATTTACCTCAAATGAGCCTTCAAAGAGATCGTCAGACGCACATGCGTGACAAGAGGCCTAGTGCAACTACCAGAGATTGAGCTGTTTGTGCAAAATGTGTGTGTGTCGCCGGAGCGCGCACACCTTTCGCTGCACCGAAACCGTGTGCATTTCACACTGCTGTGCCGGGCTACTTTATGAATTATTTCAAAGACTGGTCTTTGCCTTGAACCAAGCAGAGAGCCCCATCTGGGATGCTATGTAAAAGATAACCCGACCACAGACAGACACGACACCAGAATGTCCAAAACACACACACATTTTATTTTCCCTATTTACAATAATTAGCTCAGTCCTTGTTCTTTTTGGCCGCCTCCACTCCTCTCTTGCAAGCTCCATCCTCTTCCACCCAACTCGGTCTCCCCAATTGGAGTGAGGCAGCCCCTTTTATCTTGCCCCGGATGTGCTCTAGGTGCACGATGACGACCTTCCGGCAGCACTCACCAGCACTCGGAAGCACTCCGGCGTGTACCATCCCTGGTCCATCAGCACTTCCTGGTGTACCGGAAGTGCTGTCCTCCAGGGTTCAAGGACCGTCCAGGCGCCCAGGGAAGAATAGTGCCACTCTCCCAGTCCGTCCTTCCTCCAGGCGTCCCTGCGGGGCAGGGTTCCTGGCCGTCTATCACAACATACTGTATATATATATTGTCACGCACGTGTGAATAGGAGACCGCGGACGGATCTTAACGCACTTCGGAGGACATTCGCCGGCAGGGAATGGCGGGGTACTAACCTTTTTCCTTTGCTTTCTTACAGAAAAAAAGACGCTCCGCCACCATAAGCCGCATTTTGCCCGCACTGCGTTAATTCCGCTCTTCCTCCTCCATTGTTCCTGACGTCATCGATCCCATCTTCCCCCACGGCTCTTCCCAGCATTCCTCCACTTCACCTCATAAAATGGCCGCCGACGCCATGCTTCGGTGTTGTGCGATACATATTTTGTTTATGTATTTTTTGACCTTTTTCTGTTCTGTACTGTGGAGAATTGTACAGTATACGGGGCCACAAACCCCAAACCTTTATGTTGTGTCCTGATTCGTCTTTTACAATATATACATACTGTGGAGCTCGGCCCGGACACAGACAGGCAGACATCATATAATCACTCACAATACATTTATTATACAAATTATTTACAAGTCAATGAAGCACACAACCATAAAGTCCCCAAAAGTCCAGGCCCCCACACAATGCCTCTCTATTCAGGCCACCTCCTAGTCTCTCCTCCCCAGCTCCGTCCTTCTCCACTCCAGACTCAAACCAACGAACAGAGGGAGGCGGCCACTTTTATGACTACCCGGATGTGCTCCAGGTGCCTTCCGATTAGCTTCCGCCGGCACTCCCCAGTGTCGTGGAAATATGGCTGTGCACCCAGAAGCACTCCGGGTGTCCCCGATCCTCTTCCCCCCAGCACTTCCAGGTGTGGCAGAAGTGCTGAGGTCCAGGGCTCCATAGGCATTGGGGCGACCCCTGGCGGTAACCACGGGCCCTTACAGGGTTGAGCTTCAAAGCTCTGTACCCGTGGTCCCCATAGCCACCAGGGCGGGTGCCCCCACGGGGTCTGGGGGAGGCGTAAGCCCTCCTCCGGTCCTCTGGGGCGTCCCGACCAGGTCGCCCCCCAGCCACCTGTGACAATACATACATATATACATACATACTGTGGTATATGGCCTGCCATTCATCCCGGCCAATACCCCCAGGTCGCCAGATGGAGCCCTCCCTGTAGCATGGAGGTACCCCGAATTCCAGCAGGGCATCATGGACATTGGAGTGTTTATTCACAGCCCTGCTGGATATGTAGAGGGAAATTTTTTTATTAGCATAAGAGAATAGCAAATGAACATATACGAGCCATAGAAAGTAATTAAAAGCTTCTAAAACATTAGATTAAGCATAAATTAGAATATAAAAGCAAATACGATAGGTCTAGCAAATATTTAACTAAAAATCAGTTATATTGCATTATTTTATAGGCTTACATTAAAATTTCCAAAGTAAAGAAAAGAACAGCTAATTGATACACCGAGACCAGTTTTGGACAGGATAAGAGTTTGAGAACACCTGTGATTCAAGGCTAAGAAGAGATAACATAGAGAAGAGGCCTCTGAGAGCAGCTGGACTGATGAAAGTAGTAGTAAATGCAGGCATTAGCAAAAATATTAAAAGAATATATTAGCAATTGACTTTAGTGTAGAAATTAAGACAAATCAAGCATGCCAAGCAATGATTAAATGAAAGCACATACTATACTTCTTTTTAAAGCTTAAGCTTCAGGTCACTATTGTAAAAAGTTTGGAAGGCTTAAGAGAGGAAACCCATATATGGAATTGGAGCCTTGGCCAGTTAGAGAAAATGGAACAGCATAGAAAGAATACAAATTCCATAAGGGGGCCAGTAATAGGAAAAGTAAGGAGATAATAAGGGTTCCCATTGAAACTCAAGGTCTGGCCAAGATAGGAGTAAAATAAGGAGTTAGAGAAGAGGTTGGGAGGAAACCATCCACCCAGTCTTAGACCAATCAAAATAAGCCGAGCTGACACCAAGAGGAATAATGAAAAGTAGGCTAAAGCCAGGTGCAGAATGAGCTAATTGAATGAGCCAAAATGATAAGAAATTGTTATAAAAACTTCAATGGCTGTAATGATTTTTGCTCAGTCTGATTCGGCCGAATTGGGTTGAGTCCGTGTGGTTGATTTATTGCAATAAAGCCTTAAAACTCTGTCTGTCTATCTCGAGTCCTAATAGCCTTTATTTTTAGGTAAAAAGCCTTCTGATGATGAATTTTTCGCCACGACATATTGGTGACCTTCCGACGTGATAGACTAATAAGGCAGCTGCGTGAATCCAGAGCTAGGGGCAATGCTCTACGAAACGGGCACAGTTGGTGGCCACCTATAAGGTAAGCGATATTTTCGCTAAACTAATTTGTGTAAAGTTTCAGAGAGCATCTGCCCCTCCAACGGAGACAAGCAGCATTTGGCCTTTCTAAAACGAACAGGTAGGAATAAAGGATGGGTAGACAGACTTAATGGAATGTGTGAAGGTTGTACAACTAATATGAGAGTGATTGAATGAATGTCAGGTGCAGTACTTAATATGGTTCCGTCCCAGGAGAGACGAGGGAGCTCCGGCCCAGGTGAGTCGGGAGCGCTCTGACCCAGACGAGTCAGGGGATGCACGAGTAAGTGTAAAGAGTGTACAGCTTATATGAATGTGTGTGTGTGAATGAGAGTGCAGCAAATAGTAGAGATTAAGGTTTAAAAGGATAAACGCTCCGGTCCCAGGTGAGACGGAGGGCTGCACGGTGCAGTACTCAATACGAGTTTAAACCGCTCTGTCCCTGAAGTGACAGGGGAGCTCCGGTCTCAGGCGAGACGGAGGACTCGTAACGCTCCGACCCAGGCGAGTCGGGAGCGCTCTGACCCAGACGAGTCAGGGAACTGCATTGTAACGGGTGGTGTTGAAATCCTATCAAATACGAGGGTTGCCCTAGTAATGGCGAACCGAGAGTATACTAAAGTTGCCATAACGACGGCTTTCCGAGTATAGATAGGTGTGGAATTCCTGAGCTGGCATCTCTTGCTGTGGCTGTATGTTCTCCAGTATGATGAGTGAGATGTCGTGAAATTCCCGCTTGTCTCTAGAGGGAGCCAATCTTTGGGAAAAGCTGACAGCAATTCCTTCTGATTGTGCCGCAATAAGAAAGTCAGTACAGGTGCGTTTGGAGGTCTATCATTACCGCCCCGGAGTAGAGACGGGGGTCTGACATGGTAGGCGAAATTCCTGTTTAGGTACCGCTTCCAGCTTGGCAATAGGGAGAGCAAGGGGAAGGGCTGCTCGATGGAACAGGTGGAGTAAGTGTGCTAGTTTTAAGGGACAGATAAGGGAATAGAACTTTTTGTTTATTATTTTATCATTTTTATTTCATTTTTATTTTACCTTTTGGATAGGTTAGGGAGGCACACAAGTGCTATGTACTCAAGTGCTGTGTGAATGGAGCGTTTCTTTAGAAAAAAGCGTCGCGGCAAACGTTGAAGCACATAAAGGTGCGCAGAATGCTTGGAGCGCTTTAAAAAAGCGACGCGGTGAGTGAAGCACACAGGTGCAGATTGGAGAAGAATGAATGGTAGAGGTACAAAAACTATTTTAGGGCAAAGCAGGGCATTAGGGATTAGTACACTAGGTGCTAAAAAGTGTGATTGAGTATGAATGTGGATTTTTAGGGTGTAACTTTTTATGTGTAAAATAAACTATATTGATTAAGAGAATATAGAAACCTAAGCGTATAAAAGTAGCTGTAAATAAATATCACAGAATGAAAGGAGGAAGTGTAGAGCTAAGACACTCGGTAAGGAATAGAGAAAGAGGTCTTTATTTAGATATACTATATAGTTTTGACCTTATATACCATTTGGAGACGTGTATGGAGAAAATATTATTGCGGAAGATATAAGTTGTGAAATAAAGAAGACAGAATAGGATCGAACATTTTTACATCGTGTGTTCGAAGGAGAATAAAAGAACAGTGCTATAAATAGATAAATATCTACGTAAGAGTGGAGGAGAAATAAAAATATTGCAGATTATTGAGGAGAAACAAGAAAAATAGCAGGAGCTGTAGATCAAATTACAGGAAGAGTGCTGTGTAAATACTGGAAGGTTGACACTCAGGAGAAGGATAGTACAAAATTTATTACTGTGGTTGTAAGTGGTGGAAAAGTTAGGCAGCAAAATCTATGGAACAAGAAAGGTCCTGTGTAAAATCAAAACCTAATTTAAATAGAAATTCAAAATCAAGATTGGCGATAGAAAACCCACGGCTACAGGGAGTTAAAATGAGTGCGAGCGAGTTCCCCTTGGATATATTGGGGCGTAACGATCCCCTCCACAAAGATCTTATTGAAAAATCATCTAAAAAATGTCATAAGAGAACAAAACGTTTTCAAAACTGCTGGCCCCGAAAAGGTTCATTTAACCTGGAACTGAGTAAAGAAATGATAGAGCACATAAAAAATCATAAAATAGAAGATGTTAGCAAACAAAGAAAAAATAAAAGGAGAACCGAACTGAACATAATGCAAATGTTTATGGGGGAAGCAATGAAAAGAAACACATTAGAAAGAGCGAGTTGGTGTTTTGATAACGGAGAGATAGGGGGTGAAACCCCATTAACACTACCTTTAGGTGTGTCATATGAGTTTCCCCTGATAGAAGGAAAAGGAAAACTTAAAGTACAAATAACGGTGACAAATAACCCCCTTATTTGTCACCGTTATTTGTACTTTAAGAATCAGGAGAAAAGAAAGAAACGGGACAGGAAGAGCATTTGAGTATAGTGGATGAAATTGATTTTGTGACCAAATTAGAAATAACAATGAAAAACAGTAATTAGGATTGAACCATTAAATACCAAAAGCAGCTAGGTGAAGTGTAGCCAGACACAGATATATATATTGTGAGCTGGAGGGCTGATCGCACCCCAAATAGAGACAAACGCCCCTGGGAAAACCACAAACCCTGAAACACTGACTACACATTGCTCCTTATCCTTGCACTATAACGCGTAATACAAGCCTCGCGCGGTACTCCGCCGACTTATAAGCCTTGCGCAGCGCCTGTCAGTTTTGGAATTGATTGTTTGCTTTTATCTCTCTCTCTGCTCCTAGCGGAACTGTCATATCTGACTTGTCATGGAGCACCTTTAAGCTCATGTGTTTGCGGTGTCTGAATAAAAATCCTTCTTTTTTTCTACGACCTTCTGTGTCTCTGTGCAAATCTGTGACCCAAGCGTGACTATATATATATATATATATATATATATATATATATATATATATATATATATATATATATATATATATATATATATATATATATACCCTGTATATATATATATATATATATATATATATATACCCCTGTATATATATTTTGCCCCACCCTCGAATAAGGAATGAATGATTGAGTGAGTGACTGCATAAGCTCCGTTATTTTTTAGTGGCAGTAAAAATAAACCACAGATGCGGAGACAAGTGTGAATGCGAGCGAGCTCCGGACCCAAATAGTGGGTACCGGGAGACACAATAAAGTAATCAAGCACATAACGAGTGTGAGTGAGATTTTATAATCAAGCACTTTTTACATAAAGATACATTGAGAGATTTTTCATCAAGACGGTATCACTGTTAAGAGGTACAGCAAATAAATATATGAAAGCCAAATTAGTGAGTTAAGAGGAAATAAATTAAAGATCAGAGAAAGAGTATATTACAAAAATATATCCAGAAAAGCGTAGTTCAAGTGGCATAATTTCTTAAAAATAAGTTTAATACCATGATTTAAGTACTTGTAGTAGTTGGCATGGGTTTCCTTCCTTGCAGCAGTAGGATTTCGTAAAATTATCAAGAAAGCAAAATTAACGTAAATATAGACAATTAGAAGAAGTGCGAGCATTTGGTAAATTAGAAAAGTACTATATTAAGAATTCGGATATTAAAATGTGAAGTTTTGAAAAAGGTTAACTTGATTCAAATACTTGAGCTTCATGTTACTCCCTTTTAAAAATAATTCGAGCCGTTTTTATAGTCTGATAAGTAAAGCAGCCTTCAGAAAAATGTAGGAGGATAGCACCAAAAAGAAAAATTAAGCGATAGAAAAATGTTGGAGTATATAGATTTGTGTGTAAATATGTATATATCTGTACATATACAGTATTTGTGGATAAAGAATAACAAGCGTTGAAAATAATATCATGCGCGAAAAAAGAAAAGTGCACTGTATTTAACTTCAAAGGTACCTGGCGCTCGCTAATGTCTGTGTATGTGAATATGTCTGTGCTGTACTTATTCAATGTGTGTGCATGTATATTATGTGTATGCGTGAGCATTAATTGTTCTCACGTCTGTGTGTGTGTGTAAATATGTTTGTGCTAAAAATGTGTCAGCGTGCCTGTTATTTGTTCTGTGGGTGTGCGCGTGTGTGTTTGGGAGTAAGAAAGCGAAAACATGGAGACTTCTGGGTAATGTAGTTCAATTATGATTTGCTGAAACTGCCGTGTGCATATAAATTTCCAGAGCTCTGAGTAAATATGGATTAAAATAAATTTGAGTATTTGTAACATTTGATAAAATGAAAAATGCATTCACTTTTAATAATAAATAATGCTTATAAAATATGCGAGGCATCTTTCCCTCGGACCCTGATCAAGTCTTAAGGAAAAGTACACTTTTGATAACTATAACATTCAAGGGAAACAATGTCTTTCAATTTCCTTCTGTCCTCTTCTTTTTCTTGTGATGTGTGTATGTGAAATTGTGCTCTATAGGGAACATTACAGTGGAGTGTGTGGTGGCGCAGTGCTTTGCACTTATGCTAAGATTCGAGCTTATTTGTGATTTGTGTTGAAGCTTACATGTTATTTGTTTTGAGTTAATATTCTCAATGACAGTTTAGTCTTTTTGATGGGAGTGCCGTCTTGCTGTGGTATCGAACTGCGTGATTTCTCGATAGTTGGATTTGCCCTAATTGTCGCAGGAATAGGATCGCCACGGAAGCAATTCCTCGTTGTCGCTGAGTCATTCCGCCAATGGAGTCTCCTTGATCTAGAAACCAGCGCCGTTTCGAGCTGAGTAGGATCGTGTTATGTGTCCTAGGGTTAACATCAGCTAACGACATTAGAGGCTGTTTTATATTCGTTTGTCCTGATTGGTAATGTTAAGTGAGAATGGAACATTCTAAAATATGCTAAAAAAAAGAGGGAAAAAGGGGGGTTAACTAAGAGAAATACAGACTGTGCTCTTTGGAGTTAACATTCTAAAAACATTTTATAAACATCTGAAAGATAACAATGAAAGACTGTGCGAGATCAAGTGACTTTAGCAGTAGGTTATGAGGAAACGAAATCAGTGTATGTAACTGAAGTAGATTTAAAGTATTTTCTTAGTTTGAGATTCTGAGATAAATTTACCTGATAAAGAAGTAGATTCTTCATTCTAAATATAGGTAGGAATGTGCAAATTTCTTAGAGGGCCTCATAGTAAATAAATAAAGGCACATTTTGCATTATAGGGCATTCTGATATATTGATTTCTTTCCTCATTTCCTTTGTGTGTAATATTGACATGTTTGTGTGAAATATAGTGGAATACTGGGAACACAACAAAACTAATGGAAGGTTCACTTTTATATTTTTGATGCATTAATGAAAAATTGAATGGGACATTTTAATAATAATAATTTTATTAAGATTCTACAAAACTAAGATCCAAATGTATGTGGTATTTTAATTAAATAATTAGTGATAAAAAGAAAGAAAGAAATATTACTTGGGATACATGTATTGGAAACTACAGCTTTTATATAACAAGTTATAAGGGGTTACAGATGAAGTCCAAGATTATTTTTTGCTGCTAAATAACCTTTGAAATAATTTTAGGGCCTTTGAGTGGGAAGGGATAAAATATTTTACTTCACTGACCTTATTAATCTTAGATATGGTCCAAATATACTCAAATGTGAACACCTTGTGTAAAAAGAAAAATGTTTTTAGGACTTTGCACAATTGAACAATGTTTTGTGATTAGATACATGGGGGAGGAAATGTGGAGCCTAACTATTTTTTGTTATATTTAATGTCACAAAGGAAAAAGATTAAGAATTTACCCGTCCAGATTGTGGATTTCTTTCTTGACTCTGCTTGTTATGCTAACTATGAGATGTTCTCTGGAGGTTGCTGGTATACTTAACAATCATATAAGGGAGGGGTACAATGAACACTATGACAAATTTATTATAATTGACTGAAGTTTTCTTGCATCTTTTACACCAACCTCCACGGAGCATGGCTCTTTAACTAATAAATACTCAACCTTCTCTTTGGTTTTGTTTGTTCTCTATCCCTGGACGTATTTGTCTTCCCTGTAAGAGAACTATAAAATTTGGCTTTTATTAAATGATTATATTAATGTGATCAGTTTCAGATATCCTCTTGCTCCACATCTCCTCTACTTGTAAAAATAAAAACAGCAATATTGACACAAGTGTCAATAAGGGGGGAAGGGTTGGTATAATAAGTATTGGTATAAGTATGTTTAATTTTGTTTAAATTTTAAATTTTGAAACCAGTTTAAATTTTGAAACTATTTTTCAATTATTATAGAACAAATGCAGATACTTTGAATATTATGCCAATATTATTGGGACCAATTTTTGTAATGATTTATTATTGAGTACATTTCCTTTGTAATACATTGATTGACTTTATTTTATAATGACTTGGGACATGTTTTTAATTGAGTGGAAATTGCAACCGCAGCCAAACTGGAAACAGCTATAAAGGAGGACTTGAACTTTGTTGCTTATCAATTTAAACTTTTACTCTGACTGTTTAAAGACAAATTGACTTAGACAAGCACAGACTGGATTGAAATGACCGTTTGTTTCACTGTTAGCAATATTTTTAATAGGGGTACCCCCAACAAAACAGATCTGACATCTTATGACATATTGTTTTTTGGATCCATAAGTAGCTACCAATGAAGAATTAATATGCTGACTATTTAAATGAGCGTGTTAAGTCTTTACATCTGCAGGTGAAAGTTGTTTTTTCCTAGTGCATTGTAGATGACAGCATTTGAAGTTGAACCAGAGAATGGGCTGCGATAAAGGTCTGCAGATAAACTAATCATCTGACTCCAAGGAGAACCCAGCCATACCAAAGAGAATCAAATCATGAATCAGGCCATTGATCAGCTGACTACTGGACAACGCACTTCGATTCCAGTTCCAGGCATCATGGATACCTGCTGCCAAGAGCTCAACTGTGCTGGTGATGTTTGAGCCCAAAAGATCATTGTGGATTCCGAATCATAGATGACATCTGCCTACTTGGGTCCTTTTTACCTGGGATATTGGACCCCAACACCTGCTTTAATCCTTATCAGAGAAGAAAATTTGTCACACTTTTACTCTGCAGGGCTCAATGTTCTTGCTGGAGCCTACTTTGACTGTCCACTTGTTTGACAAATAGCAACATCTTTTAAATTAAAATATTTGAACTGTAAAGTTATGAAAGGTATAGAAGGGAAAGCTAATTATTTGCAAGCAAAGCAGAATATAGGGACTCCTAAATAATGTGTGTAATGAATGTTTGCATTAATGGGAATACTACATGATTGTTATGAATTCAAAGTGGTTAAGAATAGATATTTTTAGATAAGTGTTTTGATATGCCTTCTGATATTTAGTATGAGATAATAAGTTACCTTTAAGGACCAATTCTTTATGTTATCTGTAAAGTTAATTAGAATTGAATCTAATATAACATAAGAGATCTATTAGAGATTGTTAAGTGATTGTCATTGCAGGGACAATCCATTATTACTAGTTAGGGTCAGTCCAGTTTAGATATTCTAGGTTATTGATTGTAGTATTATAGCAAATAATGTAGAGCTTTACATTTAGGTACATTTAATTAATTGAAAAGAATAATAGTAAGCCTATGGGATGACACACATAACTAGTATTTTGGGGATAAGGGACACCTACTATAGGTCAGAACATCCATAACTTTTAGAATAGGATAAAACAGTTTAGGCTAGCATGTTGATGGTGAGACAGGTCAAATGATTAACATCATGGCTTGATGAGTATATATGTTATGGAAATCAGTGAAATGAAGTAATAATTCGGCCCATAGGAGATGGAGTGTCTTATACATACAGTGGTGAATGTGTGATCTGTGAATTAAAAAGCCCAGATGAAGTCTGAACATCTCTGAAGATATGAATCCTTAATAAGAAGCTTGGGTATGACCCTTGAAATTGAAATTGAAATGAATGTGACCTTAAAAATGACCCAGTGATTTGCATTTTGGAAGGTAGTGCTGACATCTTCCGAAGGGAGGATTGACACCTACTGTCCACAAAATGGCTGCATTAACGTGATAAAGGTGGCTCAAGGTTGAGACCACAGCTGGGTGTATATTTGGGCAATTTTATGAATGAGTGTGTTAAGATGTGAGCATGGTGAGGTGTGTAAGGACTTTATCTCTGATTATCATTGTGCACAGCGGTGGCAACCTAAAACTGAGAACTTTTGAGTTATTTAAGATAAATATTTATGCCATCTGTATCACCACCAACAATATTATTTATAGGTCTGATTGTAGATGAACACAAAGAACTAGGTACATTAAATAGTTATTCTACCATATTTAGGAATTGGGATATACATTATGTGTTTAGTGTAAATCCATCTTAGAAAGGAAAGGTAAAACCAATATAATTAGTATTAGCTTTATTTGAACCTGGGAATCATGGGGGTTCATGTTAGTGAAGCAGAAATTACTTTCTTAATGGTATTGTTATATATTTGAATAGTATTTTGTTGCTTATTACCAGTCTCCTAATTAGTTATTACTAGAGTTGCTGTCAAACAGGTGTGCATCCTTGAACCATGGACATCTTCAGTTACAGATTTTTATTCTCTTCTTGGATAATCAAATACCAAATCAGAAGAAACTCCTTGGGTGAAGTGCTAGTAACCGCTCCCCAGGGAGGTGGCCCTCTACGGTGCGCAAAGTACCTGGGTTGAAGAAAAAATTGTAATTTCACTGGAAAAATATTTCTCCAAGCGATGAAAAAGCACTTATTATGGACAATTGTTTTATTAATATTATTATTTTCTGCTTTGTAATCACACTATTTTGTAGCTTCCATGGATTATATGTTATTCCCATGATGTTTAAATTTATCTGCACCTGTGAATGATTATGCATATTTTTTGACTGTTAGGGTAGGGCCAGGAAGTCTTTAATCCTCTTAGTTGATTGATTGGGGAGATGTTTGGCTCCTGTGCCACCAGAGAAGGGGTATGGGTGTTGAAGATTGAGAAGAACTGTGAAAGGTCCGTATTGGGCTCCAAAGAAGAATTGAATCAACATCCCCTACCTTTCTTTTGGAATCAGGTTAGATGTTGAGGTTTGATTAAACCTCAAAAGGGAGGAATGTAGAAGGAAAATTTTTTATTAGCATAAGAGAATAGCAAATTAACATATACGAGCCATGAAAGTAATTAAAAGCTTCTAAAACATTAGATTAAGCATAAATTAGAATATAAAAGCAAATACAATAGGTCTAGCAAATATTTAACTAAGAATCAGTTATATTGCATTATTTTATAGGCTTACATTAAAATTTCCAAAGTAAAGAAAAGAACAGCTAATTGATACACCGAGACCAGTTTTGGACAGGATAAGAGTTTGAGAACACCTGTGATTCAAGGCTAAGAAGAGATAACATAGAGAAGAGGCCTCTGAGAGCAGCTGGACTGATGAATCAGCAGAAAGGCAACGAAAAGCTTTTACTATAGGCAGGGTCACGCTGACCTAATGCATGAAGAGAAAATCTTAGTAAATGCAGGCATTAGCAAAAATATTAAAAGAATATATTAGCAATTGACTTTAGTGTAGAAATTAAGACAAATCAAGCATGCCAAGCAATGATTAAATGAAAGCACATACTATACTTCTTTTTAAAGCTTAAGCTTCAGGTCACTATTGTAAAAAGTTTGGAAGGCTTAAGAGAGGAAACCCATATATGGAATTGGAGCCTTGGCCAGTTAGAGAAAATGGAACAGCATAGAAAGAATACAAATTCCATAAGGGGGCCAGTAATAGGAAAAGTAAGGAGATAATAAGGGTTCCCATTGAAACTCAAGGTCTGGCCAAGATAGGAGTAAAATAAGGAGTTAGAGAAGAGGTTGGGAGGAAACCATCCACCCAGTCTTAGACCAATCAAAATAAGCCGAGCTGACACCAAGAGGAATAATGAAAAGTAGGCTAAAGCCAGGTGCAGAATGAGCTAATTGAATGAGCCAAAATGATAAGAAATTGTTATAAAAACTTCAATGGCTGTAATGATTTTTGCTCAGTCTGATTCGGCCGAATTGGGTTGAGTCCGTGTGGTTGATTTATTGCAATAAAGCCTTAAAACTCTGTCTGTCTATCTCGAGTCCTAATAGCCTTTATTTTAGGTAAAAAGCCTTCTGATGATGAATTTTTTGCCACGACAGATACCATGGGAGCTGCCAGAGGACACTGCAGGGAGAACCAAAGACTATTTGCCCTACAGCCCAGAAGTACATTCCAGTCAAGTGGACAGAGGAAATGACATACTTCCGGGTTGAAGAAAAGGAGTTTTTATCTGACCCAGAAGTGTTACCAGTCGCATGGACAGAGAGAGAGAAACACTTCCGGGTCAAGGACTATAAGAGACTATGGGAGATCCCAGAAGGGCGAACTGAGTTGGGAGGAAGGGAGCAACGCGTCTGGGAGTGGAGGATTGGTTATTGATTTATTGTTTATTATTGTGTATATGAGTATTGTGGAGTGGAGGGTGCTTTGTGCACTGTTTAGTCCGAATAAAATCAATTATTGGACTTTTATCTTTTTATTGGTCTTATCTCTTATCTTTTATCTTTTTATTTATAAGTCTATTGGACTTTTATTTATTTCTCTGGCATATGATCCGAGGGTTCAAGGGGACCACAGCGTCCCCTATCTGTCACAATACATATATATACAGTATATACACATGCACACTCCTTTTTGTTTCTGCCATGTGTAATGTTTAGGTATTTGCATATACATATATGCTTTTGCATTTACATCTGTTTTATTAAGTTCAAAATAAGCTATTAATTTTATATTTCTGTTTTTTGCTACCTTTAAAGCTTCTGCTTCTTTGCCTTCTTTAAAATGAATCATATTCTGACCTGGTAAATGAATCGTTAATATTTCAACTGAATGACTTCGAGCATGCATTGGCAATTCCATTAAATGCCACCCGCTTTACATTGCACTGACCTACCGAGTATCTACAGTGCATCCGGAAAGTATTCACAGTGCATCACTTTTTCCACATTTTGTTATGTTACAGCCTTATTCCAAAATGGATTCAATCCATTTTTTCCTCAGAATTCTACACACAACACCCTATAATGACAACATGAAAAAAGTTTACTTGAGGTTATTGCAAATTTATTAAAAATAAAAAATTGAGAAAGCACATGTATAAAGTATTCACAGCCTTTGTCATAAAGCTCAAAATTGAGCTCAGGTGCATCCTGCTTCCCCTGATCATCCTTGAGATGTTTCTGCAGCTTAATTGGAGTCCACCTGTGGTAAATTCAGTTGATTGGACATGATTTGGAAAGGCACACACCTGTCTATAGGTGGAAAGGAAAGGCACCTGAAGGACAATCAGACCATGAGAAACAAAATTCTCTGGTCTGATGAGACAAAGATTGAACTCTTTGGTGTGAAGGCCAGGCGTCACGTTTGGTGGAAACCAGGCACCGCTCATCACCAGGCCAATACCATACCTGCAGTGAAGCATGGTGGTGGCAGCATCATGCTGTGAAGATGTTTTCAGCAGCAGGAACTGGGAGACTAGTCAGGATAAAGGGAAAGATGACTGCAGCAATGTACAGAGACATCCTGGATGAAAACCTACTCCAGAGTGCTCTTGACCTCAGACTGGGGCGACGGTTCATCTTTTAGCAGGACAACGACTCTAATCACACAGCCAATATATCAAAGGAGTGGCTTCAGGACAACTCTGTGAATGTCCTTGAGTGGCCCAGCCAGATCCCAGACTTGAATCCGATTGAACACCTCTGGAGAGATCTTAAAATGGCTGTGCACCTATGCTTCCCATCCAACCTGATGGAGCTTGAGAGGTGCTGCAAAGAGGAATGGGCAAAACTGGCCAAGGATAGGTGTGCCAAGCTTATGGCATCATAGTCAAAAAGACTTGAGGGTGTAATTGCTGCCAAAGGTGCATCAACAAAGTATTGAGCAAAGGCTATGAATACTTATGTACATATGATTTCTCAGTTTTTTTATTTTTAATAAATTTGCAAAAACCTCAAGTAAACTTTTTTCATGTTGTCATTATGGGGTGTTGTGTGTAGAATTCTGAGGAAAAAATGGATTTAATCCATTTTGGAATAAGGCTGTAACATAACAAAATGTGGAAAAAGTGATGCACTGTAAATATGTTTGAACTTTTTCCTGAGGCAATTCTTTGGATAAAGCTATGTGTACTCTTTTGTGACCTTTATTAATGTACTTGTAGATGTACTTAATACTCATAATCGGTGCACAATACTCGACTTTAATATAACAATCAAATCGTTTGAGCAAATACGGGTTATATAGTAGAATCATTGAATTATCGATCATTACAATTTTTCCATCTTTCTTTCTTTGATAAGTGTGCTGTTCATGACAATTATCTCTTCAGCCTTACAATATCTACATACTTCTGACATATCACCAATGTCCATGTATTCAATCTTTTTTTGCTGTTCACTGAGTAATAATTTCCGTTTGTTTGTGCTAATGCAATCTTTATTATCTTTTTTTTGATACTTTTGAATTTTCCTACTTTCATATTCTTTAATTTGCTCTGCATGTGTATCGCGCCATTTTTGAACGTCATTATGAACTCTTTTATTCTTTATTTTTTTTATTTTATTGATTTTATTAAAATCACACATCATTCCATACAAATAAATACATTTTTACAAACATAAGATCGAAAACAAATCAACCCCCACCCCTGAAAAAGAGAGCTAAGCCAGCAGAGTAAAACTTAAAGCTAGTAAAAATAAGTAAATAGATGAATTAATAAGTGAATAATGATAAATGGAGAAATCCTCAGTGCTTTAAAAGCTTATTTTAAAATGTTATTAATCCTCTAAGTTAGAATTTAATTTTTTCCAGTTTCAAATAGTATATAACATCAGTTATGCACTGACGTAGAATAGGAGAGTTAGGATTCTTCAAGCTGAACAAGATAAATCTATGTGCCAATAATGCAGTAAAGGCAATTACAGCTTGTCCTTCTCCAGTTTAAGCCCATCTGGGAGTACATCAAACATAGCTGTTAATGGGTTAGGAGGGATTGTGACACCAAGGCTGTCTGATAGGCATTTAAAGATTTTGGTCTAGAATGATGTTAATTTGGTGCAGGTCCAGAACATGTGGCCCAGTGAGGCTGAAACTTGATTGCAACGTTCGCAGGTTGGATCTTGCCCTTTATATATAATTTTGAGTTAAATAATTGTATGTAATTATGGAGCTCAAGTGGATTCTCTGCATTGCTACTTTCCACTCCTTTTCTGAAATAGAAGTCTTTTATTTCTGACCTGGATTTGACCTACAAGCTTTTCAATTCCACTTGGTCCAGGCTGCTTATTAATTCCTTATTTTCTGAATTTGCACATATATTATTGTTCTCTTGTGCATCCTTTTTTTCCTTCTTTTCTCTCCAACACTTTCGTGTCTCTTTTCAACACGCTGCTCTTTCTTCTTCGCTTAGTCATTCACATGCCATCTAGAACGTATAACATTCTTAAGAGCTGGGAGCACATGAAGTGTGTCTGCCAAAAGCATTCCAACAACTGCTAGGTTAGATGTCCATGAACTTGTTTTAATTTTTTTGTAAAAAGGGTGTGACATTCAAAAGTCACCATCTCAAGGGTCTTGCTTCCTAAGGTTGTAATGTCTAGTTTCGTGTGACATCAAAGTGTCTCTCTGAGATGATCATCTCTCATCCCAAGATTTTCTTTAAATTATAGATAGATATGTCCTCTAGTGGGCTGTATGCTCACTGCTCAGCACCATGGAGCTCAATTGGCATTTGCCATAGAATACCAGAATTGGCTGGTCCACCACTGGCACTGTGCTTTTCACAGATGAGAGCAGATTCACCCTAAGCACATGTGACAGACATGAAAGGGTCTGGAGAAGCTGTGGAGAATGTTATGCTGCCTGTAACATCGTTCAGCATGAGTGGTTTAGTGGTGGGTCAGTGATGGGCTTGGGAGACATATCCATTGAGGGACGCACAGACCTCTACAGGCTAGACAACAGAACTTTGACTGCCATTAGGTATTGGGATGAAATCCTTGGACCCATTGTCAGACTCTATGCTGGTGCAGTGGGTCCTGTGTTCCTCTTGGTGCACGACATTGCCTGACCTCATGTGGCAAAAGTATCAGGTAGTTCCTGGAGGACGAATGAATTGATACCATCAACTGGCCCCCACGCTTACCTGACCTAAATCCAATATAACACCTCTGGGATGTTATTTTTCTGTCCATCCGATGCCACCAGGTTGCACCTCAGACTGTCCAGGAGCTCAGTGATGCCTTGGTCCAGATCTGGGAGGAGATACCCCAGAACACCATCCCTAATCTCATTAGGAGCATGCCCTGACATTGTCAGGCATGCATACAAGCACGTGGAGGCCATACAAACTACTGAGTACAATTTTGAGTTGCTGTAATGAAATTTTGGCAAATGGACTCTCCTGCCGCATCATTTTTTCACTTTGATTTTTGGAGTGTCTTTGAATACAGTTCTCTGTAGGTTAATAATTTTCATTTCCATCAAATGTTGTGGCATCCTTTCATTCCTAACACATTACCCATTCCATATCAGTATGAGTGTGGGTGGAAGGCTGAAATTTGGCAGGCTCATTCCTTACAGCTTCCTTACAAAAGTTGGGCAGGTTTCATTTCGAAATTCTACGCGTAATGGTCATAACTGGAAGCTATTTTTCTCCATATACTGTAATGGAGTTGAGCTCGAAAGCCGTGGGGGCGGAGTTTCCTGTGACATCATCACGCCTCCCACGTAATCACGTGAACTGACTGTCAACGCAGTACGTAGAAAACAAGGAAGAGCTCCAAAAAGCGCTGAAGAAAACATGCATTATATAATTGAGAAGGCAGCGAAACAATAAGAAGCGAGCGACTGACATATACAACCATATTCATGAGTGCTGCTACTTCGGAAATAAAGCACGGTTTAACCTAAAGTTTAAATTAAGTTCATAGACAGGCTGCCGCTGGCGTTTGTCTTGCCCACGGCTAATGCGGGATACAAGTTTAATGAGAGGACGCAGGATATAAATGAGAGTTTTGATCTCTTTGTAACTAATTTAAAATTGCAGGTGAAGGGCTGTGCTTATGCAAATTCCGAGAGACTGTGTTTGTGGAGGATTGACAGTTAAGGCGGGTGGGGGAGTCACGTCATCATCTCCCCTCCCATTCACCTCATTTCGCTGTGAGCTGAGCTCCGCAGCTAACGCAGTCTTACGGAAGCGACTTTGTGACGCTGCCACCAAATACTCACAGAAAAATCCACAAGTTAATACACACTCTGAATCCTCCAGGCACTACTTAGAAAAGGTTACATTGACAAGCGTGTTACGTTATTTTTAAATGTTTCCTTTTCTTAGCACAAGCACAGCTGAGAAGCTTCGATGCATGTGTTCCATAACGCGTTAAAAAATAATGTATTTAATCACACTTTGCATTCCAAGCAAAGGGGAACTTCTGTCAATGCATGATTTCCTGGTACACCGATTACATTGATCAGCGCTTCCCGATTCATTTTACCCTTGCACCCCCTTGGTTTGAGAAGAAGTATGAAAAAATATGAGGTTAACACAGAAAAACAGATCACCAATTGAAGCTTTTTGAATAATCGATACTTTATTCGCCATCAATAATTGTTTTGGTAAAGCCATACTCAGAGTAATCCTCCTTCCATTTTATAATTTTTCCACCACTAGCCATGATTAAATGAACGGTAAAAAAGTAACAGCAAAGCGAGGGTGACTTATTCAGGTAGGCAGGCGACAGCTCAATAGCTCGAATTTGGATATAAGTAGGTTCTATTTAGTCGCCAGAAATATCTTTGGTAGGAATGGAAGTTAAATTTAGTCTTTAAATTTCTGTGGTGAAGAAAAATGTATGCAATAATGACTAAATTTAACTATATAAAGTCAAAACTTGTATAAATAAAGTCATTCCCGAATATATAAAGTCAAAACTTGATTATATAAAGTCACTGTCGGAATAAATAAAGTCAAAACTTGAATATATAAAGTCAGCGTCGGTATATATAAAGTCAAAACTTGTTTCTGAATATATAAAGTCAAAACTTGAATATATAAAGTCAGCGCTGGAATATATAAAGTCAAAACTTGAATATATAAAGTCAGCGTCGGAATATATAAAGTAAGCGCTGGAATATATAAAGTCAAAACTTAAATATATAAAGTCAGCATCGGAATATATAAAGTCAGTGCTGGAATATCCATCCATTTCCCAAACTGTTGAATCCGACCACAGGGTAACGGGGGTCTGCTGGAGACAATCCCAGCCAACACTGGGCGCAAGGCAGGAACCAATCCTGGGCAGGGCACATGCATCATTTTCAAAACATTAACCGAAAAGTGTTTTTTAATTTATTTTTCTGAATACGTTTTTGTTAACTTAGTTCAGTTCAGAGTCGTTTCAATCAATATATTTTGACTTTGACTTTATATATTCAGGAAGGAGTTTATATACTCCGATGTTGACTTTATATAATCAGGAATGACTTTATATATTCCGACGCTGACTTTATATATTGAAGTTTTAACTTTAAATATTCCAGTCATGACTTTATTTATTCAAGTTTTGACTTTATATATTCCGACAGTGACTTTATTTGCCTGTTTGGCACCCCAGTATTTAGATACATCTCTGGAAGCGCTGGGACACATCATCAGTGATGTTTCCTGAGATCATCGGGTGTTTCGGGTCTCACAACATCAGACACCCTCTCTCAGGTGACCCAGCCGGGGTTGATCACGCCCCAACTTGTGTCCCAGCAGCACTGGCCCACTTTGCGGACCTCTTGATCCAAATCCACCTCGAGGCTCTTTCTGCGGCTTCTGTGATGGACTTAATGGCTCTCCTATTTGCAGCTCCTGTGATTCCAAGCCTGGCAAAGATCTTACACAGGGATCGAGCGGCAAATCCTCTGTACCCTACTTCTATGGGCTCACAGCAAGCCTTCCAGCCCTTCCTTCGGCAGTCCTCAATGAGCTCCTGATACTTGAGCCGCTTACGCTCATTTGCCTCTTCCATGCGGTCCTCCCATGGGACTGTCAATTCCAGCAAAAGGACTTGCTTGGACGATGCAGATGTTAAAACTATATCGGGTCTCAATGAGGTTGATGTTACAAATTCTGGGAACTTGAGCTGCCTGCCCAGGTCAACCCGCAGCTCCCAGTCTGCTGAAGATGAAAGGAGGCTGAATGATTTTTGCTTTGCTTGTGCCTGCTCACCAGCCCTTATGAAGGCAATTCTTCTCTGGCTGCCAACATATTTGTTGTTGGCCACTGCATGTGAAATGGTCTCTGCTATACACTTTAGGACCTGATCGTCGTAAACGGTATCGGCCCTCTCCAAGGGCAGATGGGCAGCTACTCAGAATATGCTCCAGGGATCCTCGTCCAGGACAGAGTGGACATGTTGGAACTTCACTCTTACCCCAAACGTGCAGGTTCGTTGGGCTGGGGAGCACGTCGTACACAGCTTGGACCAGGAACTTAATACGCTGTGGCTCTGCCTTCCAGATGTCGTTCCAGGTGATCTTCCTCTCCAGCGCTCCTTCCCACCTCGTCCATGCCCCTTGCTGCCGCATGCTCACCGCCCTGCTGGTCCTCACCTCCTCAAAACCTGCTCGGACTTCCTCAAGGACCAATCCTCATCTCGCCTTGCCCTGAGCCTTGTTGTACTGTGGCTTTGGTATTGCTCCCAGTCCTGCTCGCCCCGTTGCCACTGTGCCCACAAGTGCCTTGTGTCTAAGCCGAGACTCTGCCACCTCCAGTCCCTCTTGTGCTCTCCACTTCCTTCCTGTTCGCACTTCAATACCTGCTGCTGTTACTCCAGAATCTCCAGAGCCTTGGTAGACTAGGGCCTCTTATACGAGAAACCCTGAACTCCTCCTCCAGGCTGCTGATAGGAAGCTGAAGCTTATTACTCGTGCCATATAGTGCTACACTCGTTAGACTGCGAGGCAGGCCAAGCCATCTTCGAAGATGACAGCTGATCTTCCTCTCCAGGGCCTCTACTGTAGACATCGACACTTCGTACACCAACAGCGGCCAAAGAATCCGTGGCAAGATGCCATGCTGGTATATCCATGCCTTAAATCTGCCAGGTAAACCAGACTTATCTACTGCCGACAACCAAGCTTCCAGCTTCTTGATCGTATATATATATATATATATATATATATATATATATATATATATATATATATATATATATATATATATATATATATATATATATATATATATATATATATATAATACTAGCAAAATACCCACGCTTCATAGCGCAAAAGTACTGCCTTAAAAGTTTTATTAAGAAGAAATTTAAATCTTTTTAAACTGAGGAAATTTATACCAATAATTATTTGTTAAGGATCTCTTTGTATACCACATTGTGAGTTCGGCCCTCCGGTTGTAATATGACCAAGCTGTGCGCTGAGCTTACCCTT